>NC_134266.1:263917785-263942785 GCF_031893055.1 Leptodactylus fuscus
TAGTACCTAAATAATAGTGCTCAAATTATAGTGAAATACTCAACTCACATAATACCGCCATATACTACCTATATAATAGTGCTCAAATTATAGTGAAATACTCAACTCACATAATACCGCCATATACTACCCATATAATAGTGCTCAAATAATAGTACATTACACAACCCACATAATACTGCCGTATACTACCTATATAATAGTGCTCAAATTATAGTGAAATACCAAACTCACATAATACCGCCATATACTACCTATATAATAGTGCTCAAATAATAGTACATTACACAACCCACATAATACTGCCGTATACTACCTATATAATAGTGCTCAAATTATAGTGAAATACTCAACTCACATAATACCGCCATATACTACCTATATAATAGTGCTCAAATTATAGTGAAATACTCAACTCACATAATACCGCCATATACTACCCATATAATAGTGCTCAAATAATAGTACATTACACAACCCACATAATACTGCCGTATACTACCTATATAATAGTGCTCAAATTATAGTGAAATACTCAACTCACATAATACCGCCATATACTACCTATATAATAGTGCTCAAATTATAGTGAAATACCAAACTCACATAATACCGCCATATACTACCTATATAATTGTGCTCAAATAATAGTACATTACACAACCCACATAATACTGCCGTATACTACCTATATAATAGTGCTCAAATAATAGTGCAATACTCAACCCACATAATATTGCCATATAGTACCTAAATAATAGTGCTTAAATAATAGTTCAGTACATAACCCACATAATACTGCCACATAGTATCTAAATATAAGCATTCACACAATAGAGAATTACACAACCCACATAATATTGCCATATAGTACCTAAATAATAGTGCTCAAAAAATAGTGCAATAATCAACCCACATAATACTGCTATATACTACCTAAATAATAGAGCCCACATAATAGTGTGCTACACAACCCACATAATACTGCCATATGGTACCCAAATAATATTCAGTAACCGCCCACATGATACCTACATAGTAGTGTCCACATAATATTACTTTATATAACCCACATAATACTGCTATATAGTACCCAAGTAATATTCAGCAGAGTCCAGATCAATGAACATTGGGGACAATAATAACTTAGGTTTAATTTAAATGATATTTCATAAAGTTTTTAAAACTTTTTTCTTTCCTGTATGTTTATTGACTTTGTAGAAAATGTCCGAATTTTGGAAGGCCCCTTTAAAATATACAGGATTACCCGATGCAGCTCGGATGTAAATTTCCTTCCATAAGGACTATATGAGACAGGACAGATGAATGAGTGCTCTCCCTGTAAGATTCAGTACTTAGCGCGCTCCACCACCAAGGCTCCTTCTGGGTGCAGGAAACAACCGCATTGTTTATGAGTTGCTCGAGGCGCAGTAAAATTATTTTCCATGCTGGGTAAATCCGAGGCCGTGCTGTGTACTGTGACGCCCTAATCACATGCAGAATTTACTTTTCTATTATTTTTCAAAATATTTTCTCGTGCAGATTTTTGGAAGTACAGTGCAATAAATCTCAATAATAATCTCCTGATCTATTGTCTGTCTACTGCAGAAATTCAGCAGATTTGTGAACAGGGACAACAATATTATATCTATAAACATATACATAGATAAAAAGTCAGCTACATATATTACATTGAAGATAAAACAAAAGAACCGCTCAAACCCCTTTAAATAGAAAGGAATGGAAACATACTTGATTGAAGGCTGCTGCGGATAAATCCCCGACTGGAGAGGATGCAAATGCACGATGATGGAACCGAAGAAAATAAGATATCCAGCGCCAGAAAGATTTTTTAAAAATTAAAACTTCACTTTTACTTCATGAAAAATAAAAAGATTACAAAAATGGATCCACTGAGTAATACAAAGATAGTAGCTTGCGCGTTTCGGGGCTTCATAGTATGCCCCCTACTCATAGCTATGAGTAAGGGGCATACTATGAAGCCCCGAAACGCGTAAGCTACTATCTTTGTATTACTCAGTGGATCCATTTTTGTAATCTTTTTATTTTTCATGAAGTAAAAGTGAAGTTTTAATTTTTAAAAAATCTTTCTGGCGCTGGATATCTTATTTTCTTCGGTTACATATATTACATTAGTTATCCTGTACTGATCCTGAGTTACATCCTGTATTATACTCCAGAGCTGCGCTCACTATTCTGCTGGTACAGTCACTGTGTACATACATTACATTACTTATCCTGTACTGATCCTGAGTTACATCCTGTATTATACTCCAGAGCTGTGCTCACTATTCTGCTGGTACAGTCACTGTGTACATACATTACATTACTTACCCTGTACTGATCCTGAGTTACATCCTGTATTATACTCCAGAGCTGCACTCACTATTCTGCTGGTACAGTCACTGTGTACATACTTTACATTACTTATCCTGTACAGATCCTGAGTTACATCCTCTATTATACTCCAGAGCTGCGCTCACGATTCTGCTGGTGCAGTCACTGTGTACATACATTACATTACTTATCCTGTACTGATCCTGAGTTACATCCTGTATTATACTCCAGAGCTGCACTCACTATTCTGCTGGTACAGTCACTGTATATATACATTACTTATCCTGTATTATACTCCAGAGCTGCACTCGCTATTCTGCTGGTACAGTCACTGTGTACATACATTACATTACTTATCCTGTACAGAGCCTGAGTTACATCCTGTATTATACTTCAGAGCTGGTACAGTCACTGTATATATACATTACTTATCCTGTATTATACTCCAGAGCTGCGCTCACGATTCTGCTGGTACAGTCACTGTGTACATACATTACATTACTTATCCTGTATTATACTCCACAGCTGCACTCACTATTCTGCTGGTACAGTCACTGTGTACATACATTACATTACTTATCCTGTACTGATCCTGAGTTATATCCTGTATTATACTCCAGAGCTGCACTCACTATTCTGCTGGTGCAGTCACTGTGTACATACATTACATTACTTATCCTGTACTGATCCTGAGTTACATCCTGTATTATACTCCAGAGCTGCACTCACTATTCTGCTAGTACAGTCACTGTGTACATACATTACATTACTTATCCTGTACTGATCCTGAGTTACATCCTGTATTATACTCCAGAGCTGCACTCACTATTCTGCTAGTACAGTCACTGTGTACATACATTACATTACTTATCCTGTACTGATCCTGAGTTACATCCTGTATTATACTCCAGAGCTGCACTCACTATTCTGCTGGTACAGTCACTGTGTACATACATTACATTACTTATCCTGTACTGATCCTGAGTTACATCCTGTATTATACTCCAGAGCTGTACTCACTATTCTGCTGGTGCAGTCACTGTGTACATACATTACATTACTTATCCTGTACTGATCCTGAGTTACATCCTCTATTATACTCCAGAGCTGCGCTTACGATTCTGCTGGTGCAGTCACTGTGTACATACATTACATTACTTATCCTGTACTGATCCTGAGTTACATCCTCTATTATACTCCAGAGCTGCACTCACTATTCTGCTGGTACAGTCACTGTATATATACATTACATTACTTATCCTGTATTATACTCCAGAGCTGCACTCGCTATTCTCCTGGTACAGTCACTGTGTACATATATTACCTTACTTATCCTGTACTGATCCTGAGTTACATCCTGTATTATACTCCAGAGCTGCGCTCACTATTCTGCTGGTACAGTCACTGTGTACATACATTACATTAGTTATCCTGTACTGATCCTGAGTTACATCCTGTATTATACTCCAGAGCTGCACTCACTATTCTCCTGGTGCAGTCACTGTGTACATACATTACATTACTTATCCTGTACTGATCCTGAGTTACATCCTGTATTATACTCCAGAGCTGCACTCACTATTCTGCTGGTACAGTCACTATGTACATACATTACATTACTTATCCTGTACTGATCCTGAGTTACATCCTGTATTATACTCCAGAGCTGCACTCACTATTCTGCTGGTACAGTCACTGTATATATACATTACATTATTTATCCTGTATTATACTCCAGAGCTGCACTCGCTATTCTCCTGGTACAGTCACTGTGTACATATATTACCTTACTTATCCTGTACTGATCCTGAGTTACATCCTGTATTATACTCCAGAGCTGTGCTCACTATTCTGCTGGTACAGTCACTGTGTACATACATTACATTAGTTATCCTGTACTGATCCTGAGTTACATCCTGTATTATACTCCAGAGCTGCACTCACTATTCTCCTGGTGCAGTCACTGTGTACATACATTACATTACTTATCCTGTACTGATCCTGAGTTACATCCTGTATTATACTCCAGAGCTGCGCTCACTATTCTGCTGGTACAGTCACTGTGTACATACATTACATTAGTTATCCTGTACTGATCCTGAGTTACATCCTGTATTATACTCCAGAGCTGCACTCACTATTCTCCTGGTGCAGTCACTGTGTACATACATTACATTACTTATCCTGTACTGATCCTGAGTTACATCCTGTATTATACTCCAGAGCTGCGCTCACTATTCTGCTGGTACAGTCACTGTGTACATACATTACATTAGTTATCCTGTACTGATCCTGAGTTACATCCTGTATTATACTCCAGAGCTGCACTCACTATTCTCCTGGTGCAGTCACTGTGTACATACATTACATTACTTATCCTGTACTGATCCTGAGTTACATCCTGTATTATACTCCAGAGCTGCACTCACTATTCTGCTGGTACAGTCACTATGTACATACATTACATTACTTATCCTGTACTGATCCTGAGTTACATCCTGTATTATACTCCAGAGCTGCGCTCACTATTCTGCTGGTACAGTCACTGTGTACATACATTACATTACTTATCCTGTACTGATCCTGAGTTACATCCTGTATTATACTCCAGAGCTGCACTCACTATTCTGCTGGTGCAGTCACTGTGTACATACATTACTTATCCTGTACTGTTCCTGAGTTACATCCTGTATTATACTCCAGAGCTGCGCTCACTATTCTGCTGGTACAGTCACTGTGTACATACATTACATTACTTATCCTGTACTGATCCTGAGTTATATCCTGTATTATACTCCAGAGCTGCGCTCACTATTCTGCTGGTGCAGTCACTGTGTACATACATTACATTACTTATCCTGTACTGATCCTGAGTTACATCCTGTATTATACTCCAGAGCTGCACTCACTATTCTGCTGGTGCAGTCACTGTGTACATACATTACTTATCCTGTACTGATCCTGAGTTACATCCTGTATTATACTCCAGAGCTGCGCTCACTATTCTGCTGGTACAGTCACTGTGTACATACATTACATTACTTATCCTGTACTGATCCTGAGTTACATCCTGTATTATACTCCAGAGCTGCGCTCACTATTCTGCTGGTACAGTCACTGTGTACATACATTACATTACTTATCCTGTACTGATCCTGAGTTACATCCTGTATTATACTCCAGAGCTGCACTCACTATTCTGCTGGTGCAGTCACTGTGTACATACATTACATTACTTATCCTGTATTATACTCCAGAGCTGTGCTCACTATTCTGCTGGTACAGTCACTATGTACATACATTACATTACTTATCCTGTACTGTTCCTGAGTTGTATCCTGTATTATACTCCAGAGCTGCACTCACTATTCTGCTGGTACAGTCACTGTGTACATACATTACATTACTTATCCTGTATTATACTCCAGAGCTGTGCTCACTATTCTGCTGGTACAGTCACTATGTACATACATTACATTACTTATCCTGCACTGATCCTGAGTTACATCCTGTATTATACTCCAGAGCTGCGCTCACTATTCTGCTGGTACAGTCACTGTGTACATACATTACATTACTTATCCTGTACTGATCCTGAGTTACATCCTGTATTATACTCCAGAGCTGCGCTCACTATTCTGCTGGTACAGTCACTGTGTACATACATTACATTACTTATCCTGTACTGATCCTGAGTTACATCCTGTATTATACTCCAGAGCTGCACTCACTATTCTCCTGGTGCAGTCACTGTGTACATACATTACATTACTTATCCTGTACTGATCCTGAGTTACATCCTGTATTATACTCCAGAGCTGCGCTCACTATTCTGCTGGTACAGTCACTGTGTACATACATTACATTAGTTATCCTGTACTGATCCTGAGTTACATCCTGTATTATACTCCAGAGCTGCACTCACTATTCTCCTGGTGCAGTCACTGTGTACATACATTACATTACTTATCCTGTACTGATCCTGAGTTACATCCTGTATTATACTCCAGAGCTGCGCTCACTATTCTGCTGGTACAGTCACTGTGTACATACATTACATTAGTTATCCTGTACTGATCCTGAGTTACATCCTGTATTATACTCCAGAGCTGCACTCACTATTCTCCTGGTGCAGTCACTGTGTACATACATTACATTACTTATCCTGTACTGATCCTGAGTTACATCCTGTATTATACTCCAGAGCTGCACTCACTATTCTGCTGGTACAGTCACTGTGTACATACATTACATTACTTATCCTGTACTGATCCTGAGTTACATCCTGTATTATACTCCAGAGCTGTACTCACTATTCTGCTGGTGCAGTCACTGTGTACATACATTACATTACTTATCCTGTACTGATCCTGAGTTACATCCTCTATTATACTCCAGAGCTGCGCTTACGATTCTGCTGGTGCAGTCACTGTGTACATACATTACATTACTTATCCTGTACTGATCCTGAGTTACATCCTGTATTATACTCCAGAGCTGCGCTCACTATTCTGCTGGTGCAGTCACTGTGTACATACATTACTTATCCTGTACTGATCCTGAGTTACATCCTGTATTATACTCCAGAGCTGCGCTCACTATTCTGCTGGTACAGTCACTGTGTACATACATTACATTACTTATCCTGTACTGATCCTGAGTTACATCCTGTATTATACTCCAGAGCTGCGCTCACTATTCTGCTGGTACAGTCACTGTGTACATACATTACATTACTTATCCTGTACTGATCCTGAGTTACATCCTGTATTATACTCCAGAGCTGCACTCACTATTCTGCTGGTGCAGTCACTGTGTACATACATTACATTACTTATCCTGTATTATACTCCAGAGCTGTGCTCACTATTCTGCTGGTACAGTCACTATGTACATACATTACATTACTTATCCTGTACTGTTCCTGAGTTGTATCCTGTATTATACTCCAGAGCTGCACTCACTATTCTGCTGGTACAGTCACTGTGTACATACATTACATTACTTATCCTGTATTATATTCCAGAGCTGTGCTCACTATTCTGCTGGTACAGTCACTATGTACATACATTACATTACTTATCCTGTACTGATCCTGAGTTACATCCTGTATTATACTCCAGAGCTGCGCTCACTATTCTGCTGGTACAGTCACTGTGTACATACATTACATTACTTATCCTGTACTGATCCTGAGTTACATCCTGTATTATACTCCAGAGCTGCGCTCACTATTCTGCTGGTACAGTCACTGTGTACATACATTACATTACTTATCCTGTACTGATCCTGAGTTACATCCTGTATTATACTCCAGAGCTGCACTCACTATTCTCCTGGTGCAGTCACTGTGTACATACATTACATTACTTATCCTGTACTGATCCTGAGTTACATCCTGTATTATACTCCAGAGCTGCGCTCACTATTCTGCTGGTACAGTCACTGTGTACATACATTACATTAGTTATCCTGTACTGATCCTGAGTTACATCCTGTATTATACTCCAGAGCTGCACTCACTATTCTCCTGGTGCAGTCACTGTGTACATACATTACATTACTTATCCTGTACTGATCCTGAGTTACATCCTGTATTATACTCCAGAGCTGCACTCACTATTCTGCTGGTACAGTCACTGTGTACATACATTACATTACTTATCCTGTACTGATCCTGAGTTACATCCTGTATTATACTCCAGAGCTGTACTCACAATTCTGCTGGTGCAGTCACTGTGTACATACATTACATTACTTATCCTGTACTGATCCTGAGTTACATCCTCTATTATACTCCAGAGCTGCGCTTACGATTCTGCTGGTGCAGTCACTGTGTACATACATTACATTACTTATCCTGTACTGATCCTGAGTTACATCCTGTATTATACTCCAGAGCTGCGCTCACTATTCTGCTGGTACAGTCACTGTGTACATACATTACATTAGTTATCCTGTACTGATCCTGAGTTACATCCTGTATTATACTCCAGAGCTGCACTCACTATTCTCCTGGTGCAGTCACTGTGTACATACATTACATTACTTATCCTGTACTGATCCTGAGTTACATCCTGTATTATACTCCAGAGCTGCGCTCACTATTCTGCTGGTACAGTCACTGTGTACATACATTACATTAGTTATCCTGTACTGATCCTGAGTTACATCCTGTATTATACTCCAGAGCTGCACTCACTATTCTCCTGGTGCAGTCACTGTGTACATACATTACATTACTTATCCTGTACTGATCCTGAGTTACATCCTGTATTATACTCCAGAGCTGCACTCACTATTCTGCTGGTACAGTCACTATGTACATACATTACATTACTTATCCTGTACTGATCCTGAGTTACATCCTGTATTATACTCCAGAGCTGTGCTCACTATTCTGCTGGTACAGTCACTGTGTACATACATTACATTACTTATCCTGTACTGATCCTGAGTTACATCCTGTATTATACTCCAGAGCTGCACTCACTATTCTGCTGGTGCAGTCACTGTGTACATACATTACTTATCCTGTACTGTTCCTGAGTTACATCCTGTATTATACTCCAGAGCTGCGCTCACTATTCTGCTGGTACAGTCACTGTGTACATACATTACTTATCCTGTACTGATCCTGAGTTACATCCTGTATTATACTCCAGAGCTGCGCTCACTATTCTGCTGGTGCAGTCACTGTGTACATACATTACTTATCCTGTACTGATCCTGAGTTACATCCTGTATTATACTCCAGAGCTGCGCTCACTATTCTGCTGGTACAGTCACTATGTACATACATTACATTACTTATCCTGTACTGTTCCTGAGTTGTATCCTGTATTATACTCCAGAGCTGCACTCACTATTCTGCTGGTACAGTCACTGTGTACATACATTACATTACTTATCCTGTACTGTTCCTGAGTTGTATCCTGTATTATACTCCAGAGCTGCACTCACTATTCTGCTGGTACAGTCACTGTGTACATACATTACATTACTTATCCTGTATTATACTCCAGAGCTGTGCTCACTATTCTGCTGGTACAGTCACTATGTACATACATTACATTACTTATCCTGTACTGTTCCTGAGTTGTATCCTGTATTATACTCCAGAGCTGCACTCACTATTCTGCTGGTACAGTCACTGTGTACATACATTACATTACTTATCCTGTATTATACTCCAGAGCTGCACTCACTATTCTGCTGGTGCAGTCACTGTGTACATACATTATATTACTTATCCTGTACTGATCCTGAGTTACATCCTGTATTATACTCCAGAGCTGCGCTCACTATTCTGCTGGTACAGTCACTGTGTACATACATTACATTACTTATCCTGTACTGATCCTGAGTTACATCCTGTATTATACTCCAGAGCTGCACTCACTATTCTGCTGGTGCAGTCACTGTGTACATACATTACTTATCCTGTACTGTTCCTGAGTTACATCCTGTATTATACTCCAGAGCTGCGCTCACTATTCTGCTGGTACAGTCACTGTGTACATACATTACATTACTTATCCTGTATTATACTCCAGAGCTGCACTCACTATTCTGCTGGTGCAGTCACTGTGTACATACATTACTTATCCTGTACTGATCCTGAGTTACATCCTGTATTATACCCCAGAGCTGCGCTCACTATTCTGCTGGTACAGTCACTGTGTACATACATTACTTATCCTGTACTATAAGTAATGGACAGGTATGGACAGGTAAGTATGACTTTCTTTGTTCTACACCCACCTTGTCCACCCCTGAGTTTCCTATAATCCTAAATTCTATAGAACCCCTTCAAGCCCCTTAGCTATGAAGGACTTCCCTGCAATATTCATCAGACAATAACCTATAGGTGAACGGTAAGTGCCACAAATTCTGGATATTTTTGCTTTCCTACCTTTTGCATCATATACATTTTGCAGCCCCAGCCTTGGGGACACCACATTTGCCTGTCAGCTTCATCTAGTCCCTAGGCAAAAAAAACAACAACCTCCAAGCCCATAAAATGTAAGGTTATCCCGTAAGTGAATAAAAACATGTCACCCGCTGCATGTCAACATCGATAGCGAGTATAAAATAATAGCACGCCACATTACCGTTGTAAGTAGATAGAAAACAGATGGTCCTTTTATGTGCGCGTTGTTTCCTCTGCATACAAATGCTTTTTGGGGGATCTAATTAGTCTTCCACAAAACTCAAACTGGGTAATTACTATCATTATCCCCTCCTCAAATAAATCTGAAGCCTAAACCGCAATTACGCTTATAATCTCGCCCTTCATATTCACAAACAATTTTTTTTTCTCCGTAGGAGAATGAAAGAAAAAAAAAGTTGCGAAAAGTTCTTTAGAGGTAAAATGGAGACATCATGTAAATCGTTCCGGGAATTACTGACTGCTGTCAAATCATCGTAACGGAATAGTTTGGTAAATTTCAGTAAAGCGTTGGGTTCTTTAATGATGGCGGTTTATGGGAACGCGGAAAGATCTGATTTAGTTACTGAACGGAACGGGTGACGGGTGGAATCCGTAGACCGCATGGTGCCAACTGGATCTTGGTTTCCAAGTAGGACCAAACAGGGGTTGGCTCAAGGTATTAAGGTTATCCCTGACCACTGGGACCACCACTGGTCACAAGAAGTGGGGTCCGCTTTTCTTGTCCGAGTCCATCTCTGGAATGGAGACATGGTGGCTGGAATGGAGGACACCAGATTAGTATACTTCACATAGGTGGTTAAATTATAGGTTGAGGGTACACGTTAAAAGGGGTTAACCCAAATTTTAATGTCATCTTCTAGTCACAGAATTCTAGGGGTTCACGAGAATGGGGACAACTATTTGGAGCCATGGAGTGTATGTAAAGTGGTGACGAATGGAATCAGTAAAACGCGTGGTGAAGCTACAGAGGAGGGAGATTTGTAGTGCCAACTGGGCCTTGGTTTCTGCAGGGGCCCAAATAGGATCAAACGGGGGTTGGCTCAAGTTTTAATGTTGACCTTGGCCAATGGAGCCACGACCAGTCACAAGAACTGGGATCTGGTTTCCCTGTCTGAGGAGAAGTCCATCTCTGGAATACAGACAAGGTGACTGGAACGAAGGACAACAGGTAAGTACCAGGAGGACACCAGGTAATAGAAGATTAAATTATAGTTTGAGGGTGGAGGGTAATTATTAAGAGGTTAATGTTATCTCCTATCTACAGGATCCCAGCAGTTGAATCCCCACCAATCACGCGAAGGGTGGTACTGTTTACCTACCCAAATAGAGGGCCGGTTGAGCATACTCATCACTGCTCCATTTGCTGTCTACTGAATGTCCAGAAATGGTTGAGCATAGTGTTCATCTATCTTCAGCAGTACCATAGAGAATGATTGGAGTGGACTGCCAAGCCATTCAGATGGTGGAACAGTACCTCGTTCTCATGGGAGATCTGTGGAGATCCAACCCCTGGGATCCAGTAGATAGGAGGTAATGCTAAAACTTGGTGTCCTCCATACTCAAACTAGGCTTAAGCATTCATTACCTATGTGAGATGTTCATACCTGGTGGTCTCCGTTCCAGTCGCGTCCTCATTCCATATAATGACCAATACTCTTGGCAAATGTGAGGGAAGGAGTTTGGCCAAACACAAAAAGGTAGGCTATGGATAAAAATACCCCCATAGTGGGCAGTTTGTAGGAGATTCTGAATGTGATGGGGCATTCCAAGTAGGGTAGTTAGTAAGGCCAGAAGAAGGCCTAAAGCCACCTATCACCTGATAGAGAACCTGACGGAAATGGGAGCATCCCACCAAGTATGCAAGATTTGCCCGCTCTTTCAGGAGCCCAGGAGGTCACCCCTGTTTCCAAGAGTCTTCTGGACGTTCCGGGAGAGTTGGCGCATATGTTTTATGTAAACTACCGAAACCCTCTGTGAAGGCAAACCATAACCTAAACATTGACCCAACAATTGTCTAGAGAGGTCTCCATTTTGCCACCAGTATCTGAAGACACCTAATGGTGGGCCTAACCCTATACAGACTTTTTCCCACTTTTCTCTGATAGTCCTCTCGACACCAACACACATCACTAAAGTAAAACCGATGATGTCACTACACTGATTTGCTAATGTATGAATCCATTATGCATGATGCATCCTCCATTAAGATGCTCAGATGACAGAACAATATGAGCAAATATTCAATGACAGGAAGCTTTATTGATCGAGAGGCTTCGGAGTCAGATGGGAAATTATGCATGGTTAAAAGTACTTTCACACACCGTCATAATATAAATTATAGGAGACTCCGCGGCCTCGAAACGCAGTGCCAGAGACTTTACAAGGATTTGGATATGGGAGTAATTTAATTAAAGCTAAAGACGAGTAATCTCTACGTCCAGTGATGGGGTATTTCCTGGAACTGAGGGTAATACCTTGGATTAACCTCTTCTACACGAGAACCTTCTCCATAAATGAGAATTAGATTAACTTTTTGAATATCTGGAGACCTCGAAGAAACCAAAGTGAACATATGGGAACCACATTGTGTCTACTGTCTCGCACAACGTCTTGGATAACATAACATCAGTTGACTGTCTTGGGCCAATTCTCCCCAATTGGTGAAAGATTGCACCAAGTGCCAACCGATGACGTCACTGCAGGGTTCCTTGGACCCTCTCTAGCCAAGGTGAGACTGCTACGCAATATCCACAGGTGAGCACCGTATAGAGGAGTCGCCACTGCTTTGGAACTATCTGGAGATGTTTATATGATCAAGAGTCAATCCAAAGTTAGAAGCCACCAATGTTAACTACAGGAGGACCATTTACCCCCAGATGAAGAAGGAACAGAGGAGCATATACATGAATTGCACGATATGGTATAGGCCGGCTTCACATGGGCATATATGAGATGAATTTCCAAAACCTAACACAAAGCTAGGACCCGGACTCCCAGCATTATAGTCATCTATGATCCTACAGTAGAAGGTTCTGCCTCTCCATAGGAGTATGGTCCTATACTGAAAACATGGACAGTTGTCCCATGGGGAGGTAAAGACTTCTTTCCAAGACCAGGTCCTGATTCAGTCTGGGAAATACTCCCGAACTCTTATCTGTATCTCACAGACGGAATATGTCCATGTCCAGTCTTTGGGCAAGGAATGGCCACTGTCTCTGGCTCATTTCAACTAAATGCAGTTATATATGTGTGTATTACAAATGTTCTTGATGTTTAAGGATCATTAGGTCAAGGTGGACTAGGAGCTAGCATCAAAAAGTCCTGCTACGACAGAGGACACCTTCAACACTCGCTAAACAGCCTTGGGCCTCCATAAAGGAGAAGGTTTGTCTTCAATGGATGGTCTTGACCTGTTCATTCTCAAAATACTGGTTGAATATAACTGCTTAACCTCCATAGTTGGTAGACGTCTACTTTGGGTCTTGATGCATAAATTTTACCAGTGCCCTCAAATTTCCATTTATAGTACTGGTGTCTTCTTGTGGTGGATAGCTCTTTGGTCCTCTACGACCACAAGGACTTGGTTGTAATTTCCATCTTCTCCCCACCCTTTAGCAGATGGCTTATACTTTTTGTAGCTCACGATCCACCTTCACTACATTGGGTACCAGTGGCAGCTACTTCAAAAATTCTACGAGCCATAGAGTTGTGACCCTGGGGCCACTCTCGGCCACTATGCTAATGCTATGAAATAACTTGTGTCAAAAATTTCAAGAGTTGCTAACATCTCAGGAGCTCGATGTTCCTTGTCCATGGGCCCCAAGTGTCTCTCAAGATGTTGGATGAGGAACAATATATCTACGCCACTGCTTTTTGGTGCCTTGACCTAAGGCTGCCCCTTCTCACCACTGTTTTGTGCGCTGACGTTAATGTATGCAGCTCACTTGGAGGACCTGCTGATTTTTTGACTCTGTTGCCATCAAGAGCTCTTGAGAGAGCGGTGACCTGCCTGTCCATTCATTTGATTTGTATGAATGTTATTATTTTTATGCAGGGCCGGATAAAAAGCTTTATGAACAGCTCCATAAACTATTTTACACCGTGTCAGCTAGAGTTCTCGCATCGGCCATCAAGTCGGAGTTTATTCAAGCCACAATCGCTTTCCTCACCGCGCGGTTCATAGCCATTCTCCCCGCTCCAAATACATCATCTGAAGTAATATTGATCCCTCTTAACCCCTCCGAGACGCATTTCTAGGCTATTTATTCCTCCAGATACGC
Source organism: Leptodactylus fuscus (assembly GCF_031893055.1). NCBI lineage: Eukaryota > Metazoa > Chordata > Amphibia > Anura > Leptodactylidae > Leptodactylus > Leptodactylus fuscus. The sequence goes on from NC_134266.1 coordinate 263,932,378, forward strand.
TTTAAGTTATGACAAAGAGAAATAATGTTAAAAACAAGTATGTGAGTCTGCGAATGGTGTAAGACTGTCGCTTCAAGTAGAGTAGCAGGACGGAAAATGAAAAACATGCAGAATAACATGGTGGGGGGGGGGAGTGATCACTGACAGACGTGATGTCATGGCGGCATTCAGTGGGTGGTATCTGTAGATAAAACATGTTACTGTTATGGGGGATCTGCAGATGACACTGCTATGGGGGATCTGTAGATGACACACTGTTATGGGGGATCTGCAGATGACACTGTTATGGGGGGATCTGTAGATGACACTCTGTTATGGGGGATCTGCAGATGACACTGTTATGGGGGATCTGTAGATGACACTGTTATAGGGGATCTGTAGATGACACTGTTATGGGGGGATCTGTAGATGACACACTGTTATGGGGGGATCTGTAGATGACACTGTTATGGGGGGATCTGTAGATGACACACTGTTATGGGGGGATCTGTAGATGACACTGTTATGGGGGGATCTGTAGATAACACACTGTTATGGGGGATCTGTAGATGACACTGTTATGGGGGATCTGCAGATGACACTGTTATGGGGATCTGTAGATGACACTGTTATGGGGATCTGTAGATGACACTGTTATGGGGGATCTGTAGATGACACTGTTATGGGGGATCTGTAGATGACACTGTTATGGGGGATCTGTAGATGACACTGTTATGGGGGATCTGTAGATGACACTGTTATGGGGGATCTGCAGATGACACTGTTATGGGGGATCTGTAGATGACACTGTTATGGGTGATCTACAGATGACACTGTTATGGGGGATCTGTAGATGACACTGTTATGGGGGATCTGTAGATGACACTCTGTTATGGGGGATCTGTAGATGACACTGTTATGGGGATCTGTAGATGACACTGTTATGGGGATCTGTAGATGACACTGTTATGGGGGGATCTGTAGATGACACTCTGTTATGGGGGATCTGTAGATGACACTCTGTTATGGGGGGATCTATAGATGACAATGTTATGGGGATCTGTAGATGACACTGTTATGGGGATCTGTAGATGACACTGTTATGGGGGATCTGCAGATGACACTGTTATGGGGGATCTGTAGATGACACTGTTATGGGGGATCTGTAGATGACACTGTTATGGGGGGATCTGTAGATGACACTCTGTTATGGGGGATCTGTAGATGACACTGTTTTGGGGGGATCTGTAGATGACACTCTGTTATGGGGGATCTGTAGATGACACTCTGTTATGGGGGGATCTATAGATGACAATGTTATGGGGATCTGTAGATGACACTGTTATGGGGATCTGCAGATGACACTGTTATGGCGGATCTGTAGATGACACTGTTATGGGGGATCTGCAGATGACACTGTTATGGGGGATCTGTAGATGACACTGTTATGGGGGATCTGCAGATGACACTGTTATGGGGGATCTGTAGATGACACTGTTATGGGGGATCTGCAGATGACACTGTTATGCGGGGATCTGTAGATGACACACTGTTATGGGGGAATCTGTAGATGACACTGTTATGGGGGATCTGTAGGTGACACACTAATAGGGGATGTGTAGATGGCACACTGTTATGGGGGATCTGTAGATGATACTATTATGGGGGATCTGTAGATGACACTGTTATGAGGGATATTTATATGACACACTGTTATGGGGGATCTGTAGATGACACACTGTTATGGGGGATCTGTAGATGACACACTGTTATGGGGGATCTGTAGATGACACTGTTATGGGGGATCTGCAGATGACACTGTTATGCGGGGATCTGTAGATGACACACTGTTATGGGGGAATCTGTAGATGACACTGTTATGGGGGATCTGTAGATGATACTATTATGGGGGATCTGTAGATGACACTGTTATGAGGGATATTTATATGACATACTGTTATGGGGGATCTGTAGATGACACTCTGTTATGGGGGATCTGTAGATGACACTATTATGGGGGATCTGTAGATGACACTGTTATGAAGGATTTGTAGATGACACACTGTTATGATGGGTCTGTAGATAACACATTGTTATGGAGATCTGTAGGTGTCGCACTGTTATGGGGGACTCTGGATGACAAATTGTTTTATGTGCAAATGGTCAATTTATTCTGCAAACGGCGCCAACCGTTCCCAAAGGCTGTGCCTGGTATTGCAACCACACCACATTAATTTAAATGGGACTGAGCTACAATACCTATAGACAAAAGTAATAAGTGAGCAGCCTATTAAATATACACAGCAGACATGGGAGGACTCCACCGGCGGGGTCCTGAGTATAAAGATCTCCCCTCTTGTCCATTGTTCTCTGGACATTCATCTTTCCATTTGACGTCCATAGCCACAATCTGAGGTGGTGGAGGCTGCCTGCGAGGGCGATGGATGTGGTTTATTGACCGCTACTTCGCGTGTTCCTACATATGTTCTACCTTCTAATAGCTGCGGGATTTACCGAGCTCGACACATTAATATACCGGCATGATAAATAATGTTTAGAGTCAGATCTGCGGTTTTATGGACGGCAGATAAATAACATGTTAGGTGAAGTTACAGATTGTAGCGGTATGTAAATCTCAGTTTTCCTGCACGCCACTGGAATTTCGTGTATGTTTGCTGTACTTAGGTGTTTATGTCAAACACCTAACATGACAAATGCCCCTAAAATAGTTACCCCCTATTAAAGGGATCCTATCATTAGAATCCCTTTTTTTTGTAACACGTAGGAATAGCCTTAAGAAGACCTTTAGATGTCTTCTTCGCGCCGCAGTTCGGTAGATATTCCTTTTTCCGCCCTTTTGCAAATGAGTTCTCTGGCAGCACTGGGGGAGGGCCCCAGTGCTCAAATAGCACTGGGGGCGTCCCCAGTGCTGCGAGAAAACTCTCCAGCGCTGCCTCCATCTTCTTCAGGAACCGGCCTCAATGCGTCATCTTCCAACCTGGCTTTCAATCTTCTACGCATGCACAATAGGCTCTGTCACAGGCAGAGACGACTGCACCTGCGTGCGCCATTTTTTTGTGTCTCTTGTAAGAAGGGGCCACAAAAAAATGGCGACGTGCAGGTGCAGTCGGCTTTACCTGAGGCCCGCTGGCAGAGCCAAATGCGCAAGCGTAGAAGATTGAAAGCCAGGCCGGAAGACCTCTCATAGACGCCAGTTCCTGAAGAAGATGGAGGAGGCGCTGGAGAATTCTCTCACAGCACTGGGGACGCCCCCAGTGCTGCGAGAGAACTTATTTGCATAAAGACGGAAAATGGAATATTTACCGAACGGCGGTGCGAAGAAGACATCTAAAGGTAGGAGAAGAATAGCCTTTCTTAAGGCCATTCCTACATGTTAGTTAGAAAAAAAAAGTGATTCTAATGATAGGATCCCTTTAAATGTATTTATATTTGAATTTTTTAATTTTAATTATTTTAAACATTAAAACTTTTTTTCATCCTAGCGGACCTGTCACCGCTCCAGGATGAATCTGATCTGTAATGGACATGACAATGTCCCCCATCACTAGTAATCTCGGAATATACTATAGGCCGCGCCACGAGGAATAAAGTGCCCCTCAAATAATAGGGCACGGTGCGGGCTTTCACTTATATCAGATGACAGGTCTCTCTTAAAGACACCATTAATGTTCCCGTTGGACTCATTTGCAAATGAACGCGGGTTAATACATGGTTGTAAAGGTTGAATGTAATCTGGATCCTAAAAAAGGGCCATCTAATCGCCGGAGGCCGGGCCGCGGCAGCTGACGGACGTGGTTATTAGGCCGTAGGAGCCGGCGTAGTCTATTCTAGTCCAGAAGTCACAACGGAGAATGTCTGTAGCTGGTTATTAACCATTCCCAGTTCCTGCTCTATAAGAGGGCATCGCCTGACAGAGCAATTGCACTAAATACATGGCAGAGATACGGGCCCCCGGTGCCATTCTCTGCCGTGACAGCGCTTGTCCAGAGGTGCTTTTATAAAGAGGATTAATGTCATTGCACCGAGGGCAGCTCATAGCTCTGTTTGCCGCCAGTGCCGACACTGAAGTTCCTGTTATGGAGTAGTTTATGACTGTTCGAGTCTGTATCCAGAGCCGCGGCCAATTGCAGAGTATTCGCAGGGTAAATCTGAAGACAGACACTATATTTATACAGTCAGCAAAACATAAAGTGCCGCAGCCGGATTACGGATCAAAAAAGGCCAAAATTTATGTAGCCGTATTATTTCATAGATGCAAAGGGTGGAAGTGTTGGGTCACTATAGACTAGATCCAAATTCTAATTTCTAAATTTGATAGGACGTAATGGTACATATTAATGATCTCATTAGAACTGGGTGTATTACTAAAATATATTCTAAGCCTGAGTTCAGATGGAGTTTCTTGGTCCGAAATTTGAGGAGGAGGCTGGACCAAAAAAAACGGTAGCCAGGACTGGATGCCAGTGCAGTGCACCGGCATCCAGTCAAGGCACTCCACTCCGGATTAGGTCCAAATAAATGGGCCTAGTCGGGAGGGAGTGTCTTCAGGCAGACGTCAGCTCCCCCATAGGGGAAAGAAAGAATTACAGGTGTCCAATGGAAGCAATGTCTTGTAGGACTGGTCGGGTCCTCCAGAGCGAGTGACACTCTTTCTAAGATTCTCCAATCTTCAGGCGGATGTCCAAGGCTGAACCGGCCACGGCATCCACCTGAAGAATGGATCCCTACAGCTCCCCCATAGGGGAAAGAAAGAATTACAGGTGTCCAATGAAAGCAATGTCTTGTAGGACTGGTCGGGTCCTCCAGAGCGAGTGACACTCTTTCTGAGATTCTCCAATCTTCAGGCGGACATCCAAGGCTGAACCGGCCACGGTGTCCGCCTGAAGAATGGATCCCTACAGCTCCCCCATAGGGGAAAGAAAGAATTACAGGTGTCCAATGAAAGCAATGTCTTGTAGGACTGGTCGGGTCCTCCAGAGCGAGTGACACTCTTTCTGAGATTCTCCAATCTTCAGGCGGATGTCCAAGGCTGAACCAGCCACGGCATCTGCCTGAAGAGTGAGCATGTTGCTCAAAAAAATTTCAATTGATTTCAATGGGAGCTGACCAAAAAACTCTATGCGAACTCAGCCTAAGGCTCTGTTCACATTGCACATTACATCATGTTAGCTTAAAAACTAGCGCAGCACGTAGCTCTATTTTTTCTGATAATATGTTGGACACCATGATGGAATCTGATGGAACCTTTGTAACTATCTGATGTTAGAGACCACTGATATCCACTATGTGGATTGGTATGGATTGATTTCCAGGATTCCTAAGGGTAAGTTCACAGGGAGTTTTGTGGCAGTGGATTTTGACGCAGAATTCGCCTCAAAATTCGCTGCCAAAACCGGTTCCCATTGACTAGCTAGTAGTGGAAAAAAGAAGCGAGAAGACCCGCTGAATCAGCCGCGGCGTCCAAGGCGCGAGGTTGCCTCCCACTTAGACCCATTCATTTGGGCCTAATCCGGAGCAGAATGCTAGCCACGCGTAATGCAGATTCCGCCATGTGAACATACCCTACCCCATGCCCCATGTCCATACCCTGAGACCCCATGCACATGGAGGAATCCAGACTGGAAAATCCCTTCCATGCTTTGTCCGGGATACATGATGCCAGGAGTCTTCTCTTACTAGTTAGAAGGTCCAATGGCAATATTCTGATCAAAAAGTCTCCCTCTGTTGGAACCTTCAACGATCAGCTATTTCCTAGCAATAAGTGTTCAAGATCCCTACAGCTCCCCCATAGGGGAAAGAAAGAATTACAAGTGTCCAATGAAAGCAATGGCTTGCAGGACTGGTCGAGTCCTCCAGAGCGAGTGACACTCTTTCTAAGATTCTCCAATCTGGTCAAGAGACGAAGATCCTGAACAGAGTCTGCATTAACTCTGAGGATCCTGAACAGAGTCTGCATTAACTCCGAGTATCCTGAAGAGAGTGACCTAACGGAACTCCGCCTAACAGGGTGTATGAATTTTTTTAGAACTAGATGACCCCTTTATGATATTACTAAAGGACCAGACCTATTGCCAAAATCTGGGTGACAATATCTAGCAAGGTGGTAACAGGCAGGTCCGGCAAGTAAAGTATGATTAGATTTATCTATACCCATCAAATGGAGAGTTATCGCGAATATGAAACAAGACGCTCGACCCTCGGTGCCCGCAACGTCTAAAGAGAATGTTATTATCAGCCGCCATCTCTGAAGTCAGCGACCTGATGTGTTTATATTCTGCGCCGCCATCAGAATCTATATAAAAGAGATGAAAATCTGGTTATTGGGTATTCCTTGATTTCGGTGGCCGGAACGCAAGAGATAAGCAGCAAATAAGCGGCGCTGACATCCATTTACCCTTCGCTACGTTACAGACCTTTTCATTTTTCCTCTTAAACTGCCAATAGAGAGGTTTTTAGGAACGGTAACTAATAAAAATAAAATGAAATTTCCATCTTAAGCCGGTGGTATGGTACAGACCGCTGCCAGACTTCATCTCCTCCCCAATCTACGGCCCTGATATTGACATATTCAAGAGTAAATCCGATCTGGACACGAGTTTGTTGGCGGAGAAAATATATTTAGACTGACAGTGGACGGTGATCTCGGGGGAGCGGTGCCGGATAAATCTTGCAAGAGCTACTTGACAGATTTAAGCATCTCACTACAAAACAAACAAGAAGCGGTTCAATAGGGATCTGCTGAGATGGAACTTTTGAGTCTTCCGACAAAAATACAATGCACAAGGCTACGGTGAGGATACGGGGAGGCCACGGTGTCCGAAAAATGTGCAATAACCATTTAAACATGGACACGAATATCAATAAGACTGTAACGAACCACTATATCCTCACATATCCCTTGATGCAACTTTTTTACCCTTCTTCAGGCCCTTTCACATGGCGGAAAATGAAGAGGAATTTGAGGTTGACGTCTTCTTTGGATTCCTCTTCCTTTTCCATCTAGATTGGGTCCAGATGACTCTGTGGCAAGATCGAGCTGGATGGTTATTTTTCTATGTCCTGCACCAATCTCTGCCACCCATAGGAGGCAGAATCAGGGCAAACTTTGCCCCTGATCTCGGGGTGGAATCCGGCTCAAAATGAGCGGCAGATTCCATCTTGTGAGCGGGCCCTTCCAGTGCTAGTGCCTATCAAGCAATATGTCTTGGGAAAGACATAAGACCAACACTACACACAAAGTCCTCCGGAATATAGTTTACCACCCCACCTCTAGTACACGTGAAGCAATAAATTTAGGCAGGGAGGTGGGAGCAACAGTGCACACAAAGGGGCGTGTAAAGTAAGAAAATCTTGTGCAATTTCTGTCAAAAATTCTGTACTCCTTATTTTCTATGTGTTTTAGACATTTGCTAACAGTTTCTGCATCTTGTCTGGCAAGTGGGTGGGGTTTGTTGAATAAAAGGTGGAGTTTAAGACTAAGGCACCACTTAGGCACGAAAAATCATGGTGGAAGGGCAAGACGTTGGCTCAGTGGTTAGCAATGCAACCTTGCAGTGCTGGAGTCCTGGGATTGAATCCTGCCAAGGACAAAACATCTGCAAGGAGTTTGTATGTTCTTCCTGTTTCCACAGGGTCATCTCCCACGGACCCCCACATCTCTAACCATGAAGACCCTTGTTCACATCTCAAACCTGCCTGATGAAGGGCATAGGGTGCCCAAAACATTGCTTACAATTAAATACAAGTTCAAAAGCCATTGGAGTGCTGTCCATCTTTTTTTCTGATACAAGTAGAAGTTTGGAGGGGTCTTGTGGAATTGTGCACCCACCTCCACCGAATGTAGAGTACTACCTATCTTAAATATTCACAGAAAAGGGGAGCGACCAGAACATTTTGTATCCACATTGCAAAATCGGGGCATAGCACACCCAAGCATGGGGCCAGGCTTTGACAAGAGGGGTTGGGGCTTTGCTGTATCCACATGGGGCCAGGCTTTGACAAGAGGGGTTGGGGCTTTGCTGTATCCACATGGGGCCAGGTTTTGACAAGAGGGGTTGGGGCTTTGCCATATCCACAAATGGGGCCAGGTTTTGACAAGAGGGGTTGGGGCTTTGCCATATCCACAAATGGGGCCAGGTTTTGAAAAGAGGGGTTGGGGCTTTGCCGTATCCATAAATGGGGCCAGGTTTTGACAAGAGGGGTTGGGGCTTTGCCATATCCACAAATGGGGCCAGGTTTTGAAAAGAGGGGTTGGGGCTTTGCCGTGGCCTCTGGAGCGCTCTAGGTTTTTCGGACGCCAACTTAAAGGAGATGTCACCTTGTCGCAAATGAAGGACTTCCCACCAATGTCACTTTGCTATGACATCCTGGCGATCCGGTGCATGGCTTGTGCTTATACACAGCAGCCGATCAGGACAAGCTGAGCCACATCCCAAAACTTGCACAATGGACAAGGCGGCGGCATCAATCTTTGTTGGTACAGACGGCGAATTTCAGACTACGTCAAAATCCCATCATCTCAGCGTTTTGCTTTGCTCTGTTCACGGATCATAAAACCCGACTGCCATTTTATTTTGGCTGTGCATTAGCGGTGAATTCTACAAAACACTTATTCTACATCATTTTATATTTTTGCGACGTGACTTCTGGAGAACCCGGGCAGTGTGGAATGTATTTGTATGTGGTTGCGGAACGTCTCCCCCATACATCATGAGGCCGTATCCCCGTCATAAACTTCCGTCAGCCTTTGAAAGTAACATATCAAACTTTGCGAAAGAAGAGAGCCAAAAACATATACATGAAATATGGGGATTGTCAAAGATTTTTAGCCGCCTTTTAAGTGTCAGGAGGAACCTTGTGTCTTTCAGATGTTCTCCGGATGCCGTGTCCTCTCTGGTGCCTCCTGTCTTTCATTCCTCATAAATAAAATACAGTTTGACACTGGAAGGTTTTCGGAGAAGGGTTTGTTTTACATAAAGGATTCTGCAGAAAATGAGAGAAAGCTCCGACGCGGCTTCTTGTGACCAAATGACATTGTATTCTCATAGACAAACAGACCTATAGAACGCCATAGGGTTATAAATGAGTAGTGTATGTCCATGACTTGGTTATACTATGTAGGGGTATATGGGTATGATATGTGGTCACATGGATATTAGGAGGGGACTATATATAAGAATTGTTTGGATGGGTATTTTTAAGTATTATAAGAGCATAATATAGACATTATATGGATATATATATATATATATATATATATATATATATGGTGTTGTATTGTATGCTACTGATCTAAAGCCAACATCAGAGGCTTGGGTCGTCGCAGAAACCCTATGTAAAACAAAAATGACTGGGTTGTTCGGGAAACCTGGTCTAACATTGTGTCTATGTCAGTGAGGCTAAGAGTAAAGGAAATCCTATTGGCTACTACCAGTCCTTTGATATGTGGAGGAAGGCCCTTGATATGGAAGCCGCTAGTGCCATATTTGTGAATATATCAGGTGGGTTTTTATGGAAACCCTGTCTAAAATAAAAATGCCTGAGTTGTTATAGAAACCTGATCTACAACCGTGTGTATGTCAGTGAGGCTACGAATGAAGGACCTGCATGCTTACAATGATCAGTAAGGGTTATGTGATGGATGTTGTGGAAGCCAATGGTGCTATATTTGCCTTTGTGAATATATCAGGTGGGTTTTTATGGAAACCTGATCTACAACCGTGTGTATGTCAGTGAGGCTACGAATGAAGGACCTGCATGCTTACAATGATCAGTAAGGGTTATGTGATGGATGGTGTGGAAGCCAATGGTGCTATATTTGCCTTTGTGAATATATCAGGTGGGTAGAGATGAGCGAGTAGTATTCGATCAAATACCTCCCTGCCATAGGTATGCGTGTAAACGGCCAAACACCAAGGGGTTAAATGCATTGAATATTCGATGCGCTTAACCCCTTAGTGTTTGGCCGGTTAAACGAATACCTATGGCGGAGAGGTATTCGATTGAATAGTACTCGCTCATCTCTACAGGTGGGTTTTTATGGAAACCCTGCCTAAAATAAAAATGCCTGAGTTGTTGTACAGTAGAAACCTGATCTAAAATTGTGTGTATGTCAGTGAGGCTACGAATGAAGGATCTGCATGCTTACATTGACCAATACGGCTTACGTGATGGATGGTGTGGAAGCCAATGGTGCTATATTTGCGTATGTTGTCCTAGAAAGCTGAAAGGCGGACTAAAACCTGATTTTGGTATAGATTGATCTGGTCGTATGGATGAGTAAGGACTAGAAAATGTATAATTATTAGTATATAGGAGAACATATAAGTATTATACTGTATATTAGGATATATATCTATTGTATGGGTACACACTATGTAGGTATCATGAGTATATATGCAGTATTATA
>NC_134266.1:264247785-264321289 GCF_031893055.1 Leptodactylus fuscus
CAGCTCGCAATGTCCTCCAATCATCCCCCGATTATCTTCCAATCAAATATTTCACTTTTGCAATGAACACATCCCTGCTCTTTGTCGCCATCTCAGAGGCCGTTCATCTGCGCCCTGACAGAGACGCCCGGAACATGTGTAATTAATAAGATAGATATCTTGATGGATCCCACTAAGAAAATCCAATATCCTGACACTTGGCTGTTAATATAACACTGGTGATTAATGGGCCATGATTGTGGCTACCAGATGATTCTAGGCCGCTGTGACAATGGGTTGGGCCATTGGATGTCATGTATGTTGTTATATGGATTTATAGGGTGACCCTATCATTGGATCCCCTATAGAGTATATTAGGAGACTGGCAGTGTATAGCCCTCCTGTACTTATGTAACCGCTCCGTCCCTTTGCTGCGGCCGCCACCTCTTTATCAGCACGGCCTACGTGCTCGCACCTGGTGTCTTCCTATTGTTCGCTGCTGCGCCTGGGTCGGGGCCATTTGCAATTCTAAACAATTGGTCCCCGGTGCGTTAAGGCATGCAGTTCTCTGCTCGTGTTCGCCGCTACCTACACTCGTTCCTTTGTGTCTCGCACAGAATGGCGCATTGTGTCAAACCGTTTTTATGTAATAATAATGCGCGCATTACTTATTTATACCCGATCTCCTACGTCGCTATCATTTATTGTGGTGCAACACAAATTGCCCAGCAGGGCTCTTTCCTTCTTTTCGTTTGCGTTCCTTTTATTTCATTTTTTTTTTTAAGTTGTAAATGTCGCTATAAAGTGATTCGCCGCCTTAATACGTTTACTGGGTATTGTTAACAGCTTTTAATGCTTTTGGATGATTTTTTTGCAGTTGTTATTTAGGTTTGGTAAAGGAATAATGAATACGATGTAGCAGAGGCCACTTTGTTATTCAGGACTGTCCTGACACTCCCTGCCGCCCATATGTAAGCTGTCAGCATAGAGGCTAAAGGGTCACATGAAATAGATACAATTGGATGTAAGACATAGGATGTAGCAGACAGAGCGGCCGCTGTCCGGCCCGACCACTAGGGGGCCTATTTCCACTTAATTTTACTGTGGAGTTATACATGTTTACCCCTCAGGCCTGCGCTGTCCCCTCCATAATGTGACATTACTGTTTGCTATACATTGTATTGTAGGTGTAGTTCTAGTGCTGACATCACTGTGTGTATTATCTCTGTACTGTGACATCACTGTGTGTATTATCTCTGTACTGTGACATCACTGTGTGTATTATCCCTGTACTGTGACATCACTGTGTGTATTATCCCTGTACTGTGACATCACTGTGTGTATTATCTCTGTACTGTGACATCACTGTGTGTATTATCCCTGTACTGTGACATCACTGTGTGTATTATCCTGTACTATGACATCACTGTGTGTATTATCCCTGTACTGTGACATCACTGTGTGTATTATCCCTGTACTGTGACATCACTGTGTGTATTATCCTGTACTGTGACATCACTGTGTGTATTATCTCTGTACTGTGACATCACTGTGTGTAATATCCTGTACTGTGACATCACTGTGTGTATTATCCTGTACTGTGACATCACTGTGTGTATTATCCCTGTACTGTGACATCACTGTGTGTATTATCTCTGTACTGTGACATCACTGTGTGTATTATCCTGTACTGTGACATCACTGTGTGTATTATCTCTGTACTGTGACATCACTCTGTGTATTATCCCTGTACTGTGACATCACTGTGTGTATTACCTCTGTACTGTGACATCACTGTGTGTATTATCCCTGTACTGTGACATCACTGTGTGTATTATCCTGTACTGTGACATCACTGTGTGTATTATCTCTGTACTGTGACATCACTGTGTGTATTATCCCTGTACTGTGACATCACTGTGTGTATTATCCTGTACTGTGACATCACTGTGTGTATTATCCCTGTACTGTGACATCACTGTGTGTATTATCTCTGTACTGTGACATCACTGTGTGTATTATCCCTGTACTGTGACATCACTGTGTGTATTATCCCTGTACTGTGACATCACTGTGTGTATTATCCCTGTACTGTGACATCACTGTGTGTATTATCTCTGTACTGTGACATCACTCTGTGTATTATCCCTGTACTGTGACATCACTGTGTGTATTATCCTGTACTATGACATCACTGTGTGTATTATCCCTGTGCTGTGACATCACTGTGTGCATTATCTCTGTACTGTGACATCACTGTGTGTATTATCTCTGTACTGTGACATCACTGTGTGTATTATCCTGTACTGTGACATCACTGTGTGTATTATCCCTGTGCTGTGACATCACTGTGTGTATTATCCCTGTACTGTGACATCACTGTGTGTATTATCCCTGTACTGTGACATCACTGTGTGTATTATCCCTGTACTGTGACATCACTGTGTGTATTATCCCTGTACTGTGACATCACTGTGTGTATTATCCCTGTACTGTGACATCACTGTGTGTATTATCCTGTACTGTGACATCACTGTGTGGATTATCCCTGTACTGTGACATCACTCTGTGTATTATCCCTGTACTGTGACATCACTCTGTGTATTATCTCTGTACTGTGACATCACTGTGTGTATTATCCCTGTACTGTGACATCACTCTGTGTATTATCCCTGTACTGTGACATCACTGTGTGTATTATCCTGTACTGTGACATCACTGTGTGTATTATCTCTGTACTGTGACATCACTGTGTGTATTATCCTGTACTGTGACATCACTGTGTGTATTATCCTGTACTGTGACATCACTGTGTGTATTATCCCTGTACTGTGACATCACTGTGTGTATTATCCCTGTACTGTGACATCACTGTGTGTATTATCCCTGTACTGTGACATCACTGTGTGTATTATCTCTGTACTGTGACATCACTCTGTGTATTATCCCTGTACTGTGACATCACTGTGTGTATTATCCCTGTACTGTGACATCACTGTGTGTATTATCCCTGTACTGTGACATCACTGTGTGTATTATCCTGTACTGTGACATCACTGTGTGTATTATCTCTGTACTGTGACATCACTTTGTGTATTATCTCTGTACTGTGACATCACTGTGTGTATTATCTCTGTACTGTGACATCACTGTGTGTATTATCCCTGTACTGTGACATCACTGTGTGTATTATCTGTACTGTGACATCACTGTGTGTATTATCTCTGTACTGTGACATCACTGTGTGTATTATCCCTGTACTGTGACATCACTGTGTGTATTATCCTGTACTGTGACATCACTGTGTGTATTACCCTGTACTGTGACATCACTGTGTGTATTATCCTGTACTGTGACATCACTGTGTGTATTACCCTGTACTGTGACATCACTGTGTGTATTATCTGTACTGTGACATCACTGTGTGTATTATCCCTGTACTGTGACATCACTGTGTGTATTATCCCTGTACTGTGACATCACTGTGTGTATTATCCCTGTACTGTGACATCACTGTGTGTATTATCCTGTACTGTGACATCACTGTGTGTATTATCCCTGTGCTGTGACATCACTGTGTGTATTATCCCTGTGCTGTGACATCACTGTGTGTATTATCCCTGTACTGTGACATCACTGTGTGTATTATCCCTGTACTGTGACATCACTGTGTGTATTATCCCTGTACTGTGACATCACTGTGTGTATTATCCTGTACTGTGACATCACTATGTGTATTATCTCTGTACTGTGACATCACTGTGTGTATTATTTCTGTACTGTGACATCACTGTGTGGATTATCCTGTACTGTGACATCACTGTGTGTATTATCTCTGTACTGTGACATCACTGTGTGTATTATCCCAGTACTGTGACATCACTGTGTGTATTATCTCTGTACTGTGACATCACTGTGTGTATTATCTCTGTACTGTGACATCACTGTGTGTATTATCTCTGTACTGTGACATCACCGTGTGTATTATCCTGTACTGTGACATCACTGTGTGGATTATCCCTGTACTGTGACATCACTCTGTGTATTATCCCTGTACTGTGACATCACTCTGTGTATTATCTCTGTACTGTGACATCACTGTGTGTATTATCCCTGTACTGTGACATCACTCTGTGTATTATCCCTGTACTGTGACATCACTGTGTGTATTATCCTGTACTGTGACATCACTGTGTGTATTATCTCTGTACTGTGACATCACTGTGTGTATTATCCTGTACTGTGACATCACTGTGTGTATTATCCTGTACTGTGACATCACTGTGTGTATTATCCCTGTACTGTGACATCACTGTGTGTATTATCCCTGTACTGTGACATCACTGTGTGTATTATCTCTGTACTGTGACATCACTCTGTGTATTATCCCTGTACTGTGACATCACTGTGTGTATTATCCCTGTACTGTGACATCACTGTGTGTATTATCCCTGTACTGTGACATCACTGTGTGTATTATCCTGTACTGTGACATCACTGTGTGTATTATCTCTGTACTGTGACATCACTTTGTGTATTATCTCTGTACTGTGACATCACTGTGTGTATTATCTCTGTACTGTGACATCACTGTGTGTATTATCCCTGTACTGTGACATCACTGTGTGTATTATCTGTACTGTGACATCACTGTGTGTATTATCTCTGTACTGTGACATCACTGTGTGTATTATCCCTGTACTGTGACATCACTGTGTGTATTATCCTGTACTGTGACATCACTGCGTGTATTACCCTGTACTGTGACATCACTGTGTGTATTATCTGTACTGTGACATCACTGTGTGTATTATCTCTGTACTGTGACATCACTGTGTGTATTATCCCTGTACTGTGACATCACTGTGTGTATTATCCCTGTACTGTGACATCACTGTGTGTATTATCCCTGTACTGTGACATCACTGTGTGTATTATCCTGTACTGTGACATCACTGTGTGTATTATCTCTGTACTGTGACATCACTGTGTGTATTATCCCTGTACTGTGACATCACTGTGTGTATTATCCCTGTACTGTGACATCACTGTGTGTATTATCCCTGTACTGTGACATCACTGTGTGTATTATCTCTGTACTGTGACATCACTCTGTGTATTATCCCTGTACTGTGACATCACTGTGTGTATTATCCTGTACTATGACATCACTGTGTGTATTATCCCTGTGCTGTGACATCACTGTGTGCATTATCTCTGTACTGTGACATCACTGTGTGTATTATCTCTGTACTGTGACATCACTGTGTGTATTATCCTGTACTGTGACATCACTGTGTGTATTATCCCTGTGCTGTGACATCACTGTGTGCATTATCTCTGTACTGTGACATCACTGTGTGTATTATCTCTGTACTGTGACATCACTGTGTGTATTATCCTGTACTGTGACATCACTGTGTGTATTATCCCTGTGCTGTGACATCACTGTGTGTATTATCCCTGTACTGTGACATCACTGTGTGTATTATCCCTGTACTGTGACATCACTGTGTGTATTATCCCTGTACTGTGACATCACTGTGTGTATTATCCCTGTACTGTGACATCACTGTGTGTATTATCCCTGTACTGTGACATCACTGTGTGTATTATCCTGTACTGTGACATCACTGTGTGGATTATCCCTGTACTGTGACATCACTCTGTGTATTATCCCTGTACTGTGACATCACTCTGTGTATTATCTCTGTACTGTGACATCACTGTGTGTATTATCCCTGTACTGTGACATCACTCTGTGTATTATCCCTGTACTGTGACATCACTGTGTGTATTATCCTGTACTGTGACATCACTGTGTGTATTATCTCTGTACTGTGACATCACTGTGTGTATTATCCTGTACTGTGACATCACTGTGTGTATTATCCTGTACTGTGACATCACTGTGTGTATTATCCCTGTACTGTGACATCACTGTGTGTATTATCCCTGTACTGTGACATCACTGTGTGTATTATCCCTGTACTGTGACATCACTGTGTGTATTATCTCTGTACTGTGACATCACTCTGTGTATTATCCCTGTACTGTGACATCACTGTGTGTATTATCCCTGTACTGTGACATCACTGTGTGTATTATCCCTGTACTGTGACATCACTGTGTGTATTATCCTGTACTGTGACATCACTGTGTGTATTATCTCTGTACTGTGACATCACTTTGTGTATTATCTCTGTACTGTGACATCACTGTGTGTATTATCTCTGTACTGTGACATCACTGTGTGTATTATCCCTGTACTGTGACATCACTGTGTGTATTATCTGTACTGTGACATCACTGTGTGTATTATCTCTGTACTGTGACATCACTGTGTGTATTATCCCTGTACTGTGACATCACTGTTTGTATTATCCTGTACTGTGACATCACTGTGTGTATTACCCTGTACTGTGACATCACTGTGTGTATTATCCTGTACTGTGACATCACTGTGTGTATTACCCTGTACTGTGACATCACTGTGTGTATTATCTGTACTGTGACATCACTGTGTGTATTATCCCTGTACTGTGACATCACTGTGTGTATTATCCCTGTACTGTGACATCACTGTGTGTATTATCCCTGTACTGTGACATCACTGTGTGTATTATCCTGTACTGTGACATCACTGTGTGTATTATCCCTGTGCTGTGACATCACTGTGTGTATTATCCCTGTGCTGTGACATCACTGTGTGTATTATCCCTGTACTGTGACATCACTGTGTGTATTATCCCTGTACTGTGACATCACTGTGTGTATTATCCCTGTACTGTGACATCACTGTGTGTATTATCCTGTACTGTGACATCACTGTGTGTATTATCTCTGTACTGTGACATCACTGTGTGTATTATTTCTGTACTGTGACATCACTGTGTGGATTATCCTGTACTGTGACATCACTGTGTGTATTATCTCTGTACTGTGACATCACTGTGTGTATTATCCCAGTACTGTGACATCACTGTGTGTATTATCTCTGTACTGTGACATCACTGTGTGTATTATCTCTGTACTGTGACATCACTGTGTGTATTATCTCTGTACTGTGACATCACCGTGTGTATTATCCTGTACTGTGACATCACTGTGTGGATTATCCCTGTACTGTGACATCACTCTGTGTATTATCCCTGTACTGTGACATCACTCTGTGTATTATCTCTGTACTGTGACATCACTGTGTGTATTATCCCTGTACTGTGACATCACTCTGTGTATTATCCCTGTACTGTGACATCACTGTGTGTATTATCCTGTACTGTGACATCACTGTGTGTATTATCTCTGTACTGTGACATCACTGTGTGTATTATCCTGTACTGTGACATCACTGTGTGTATTATCCTGTACTGTGACATCACTGTGTGTATTATCCCTGTACTGTGACATCACTGTGTGTATTATCCCTGTACTGTGACATCACTGTGTGTATTATCTCTGTACTGTGACATCACTCTGTGTATTATCCCTGTACTGTGACATCACTGTGTGTATTATCCCTGTACTGTGACATCACTGTGTGTATTATCCCTGTACTGTGACATCACTGTGTGTATTATCCTGTACTGTGACATCACTGTGTGTATTATCTCTGTACTGTGACATCACTTTGTGTATTATCTCTGTACTGTGACATCACTGTGTGTATTATCTCTGTACTGTGACATCACTGTGTGTATTATCCCTGTACTGTGACATCACTGTGTGTATTATCTGTACTGTGACATCACTGTGTGTATTATCTCTGTACTGTGACATCACTGTGTGTATTATCCCTGTACTGTGACATCACTGTGTGTATTATCCTGTACTGTGACATCACTGTGTGTATTACCCTGTACTGTGACATCACTGTGTGTATTATCTGTACTGTGACATCACTGTGTGTATTATCTCTGTACTGTGACATCACTGTGTGTATTATCCCTGTACTGTGACATCACTGTGTGTATTATCCCTGTACTGTGACATCACTGTGTGTATTATCCCTGTACTGTGACATCACTGTGTGTATTATCCTGTACTGTGACATCACTGTGTGTATTATCCCTGTGCTGTGACATCACTGTGTGTATTATCCCCTGTACTGTGACATCACTGTGTGTATTATCCCTGTGCTGTGACATCACTGTGTGTATTATCCCTGTACTGTGACATCACTGTGTGTATTATCCTGTACTGTGACATCACTGTGTGTATTATCCTGTACTGTGACATCACTGTGTGTATTATCCCTGTGCTGTGACATCACTGTGTGTATTATCCCTGTGCTGTGACATCACTGTGTGTATTATCCCTGTACTGTGACATCACTGTGTGTATTATCCCTGTACTGTGACATCACTGTGTGTATTATCCCTGTACTGTGACATCACTGTGTGTATTATCCTGTACTGTGACATCACTGTGTGTATTATCTCTGTACTGTGACATCACTGTGTGTATTATTTCTGTACTGTGACATCACTGTGTGGATTATCCTGTACTGTGACATCACTGTGTGTATTATCTCTGTACTGTGACATCACTGTGTGTATTATCCCAGTACTGTGACATCACTGTGTGTATTATCTCTGTACTGTGACATCACTGTGTGTATTATCTCTGTACTGTGACATCACTGTGTGTATTATCTCTGTACTGTGACATCACCGTGTGTATTATCCTGTACTGTGACATCACTGTGTGGATTATCCCTGTACTGTGACATCACTCTGTGTATTATCCTGTACTGTGACATCACTCTGTGTATTATCTCTGTACTGTGACATCACTGTGTGTATTATCCCTGTACTGTGACATCACTCTGTGTATTATCCCTGTACTGTGACATCACTGTGTGTATTATCCTGTACTGTGACATCACTGTGTGTATTATCTCTGTACTGTGACATCACTGTGTGTATTATCCTGTACTGTGACATCACTGTGTGTATTATCCTGTACTGTGACATCACTGTGTGTATTATCCCTGTACTGTGACATCACTGTGTGTATTATCCCTGTACTGTGACATCACTGTGTGTATTATCTCTGTACTGTGACATCACTCTGTGTATTATCCCTGTACTGTGACATCACTGTGTGTATTATCCCTGTACTGTGACATCACTGTGTGTATTATCCCTGTACTGTGACATCACTGTGTGTATTATCCTGTACTGTGACATCACTGTGTGTATTATCTCTGTACTGTGACATCACTTTGTGTATTATCTCTGTACTGTGACATCACTGTGTGTATTATCTCTGTACTGTGACATCACTGTGTGTATTATCCCTGTACTGTGACATCACTGTGTGTATTATCTGTACTGTGACATCACTGTGTGTATTATCTCTGTACTGTGACATCACTGTGTGTATTATCCCTGTACTGTGACATCACTGTGTGTATTATCCTGTACTGTGACATCACTGTGTGTATTACCCTGTACTGTGACATCACTGTGTGTATTATCTGTACTGTGACATCACTGTGTGTATTATCTCTGTACTGTGACATCACTGTGTGTATTATCCCTGTACTGTGACATCACTGTGTGTATTATCCCTGTACTGTGACATCACTGTGTGTATTATCCCTGTACTGTGACATCACTGTGTGTATTATCCTGTACTGTGACATCACTGTGTGTATTATCTCTGTACTGTGACATCACTGTGTGTATTATCCCTGTACTGTGACATCACTGTGTGTATTATCCCTGTACTGTGACATCACTGTGTGTATTATCCCTGTACTGTGACATCACTGTGTGTATTATCTCTGTACTGTGACATCACTCTGTGTATTATCCCTGTACTGTGACATCACTGTGTGTATTATCCTGTACTATGACATCACTGTGTGTATTATCCCTGTGCTGTGACATCACTGTGTGCATTATCTCTGTACTGTGACATCACTGTGTGTATTATCTCTGTACTGTGACATCACTGTGTGTATTATCCTGTACTGTGACATCACTGTGTGTATTATCCCTGTGCTGTGACATCACTGTGTGCATTATCTCTGTACTGTGACATCACTGTGTGTATTATCTCTGTACTGTGACATCACTGTGTGTATTATCCTGTACTGTGACATCACTGTGTGTATTATCCCTGTGCTGTGACATCACTGTGTGTATTATCCCTGTACTGTGACATCACTGTGTGTATTATCCCTGTACTGTGACATCACTGTGTGTATTATCTCTGTACTGTGACATCACTGTGTGTATTATCCCTGTACTGTGACATCACTCTGTGTATTATCCCTGTACTGTGACATCACTGTGTGTATTATCCTGTACTGTGACATCACTGTGTGTATTATCTCTGTACTGTGACATCACTGTGTGTATTATCCTGTACTGTGACATCACTGTGTGTATTATCCTGTACTGTGACATCACTGTGTGTATTATCCCTGTACTGTGACATCACTGTGTGTATTATCCCTGTACTGTGACATCACTGTGTGTATTATCCCTGTACTGTGACATCACTGTGTGTATTATCTCTGTACTGTGACATCACTCTGTGTATTATCCCTGTACTGTGACATCACTGTGTGTATTATCCCTGTACTGTGACATCACTGTGTGTATTATCCCTGTACTGTGACATCACTGTGTGTATTATCCTGTACTGTGACATCACTGTGTGTATTATCTCTGTACTGTGACATCACTTTGTGTATTATCTCTGTACTGTGACATCACTGTGTGTATTATCTCTGTACTGTGACATCACTGTGTGTATTATCCCTGTACTGTGACATCACTGTGTGTATTATCTGTACTGTGACATCACTGTGTGTATTATCTCTGTACTGTGACATCACTGTGTGTATTATCCCTGTACTGTGACATCACTGTGTGTATTATCCTGTACTGTGACATCACTGTGTGTATTACCCTGTACTGTGACATCACTGTGTGTATTATCCTGTACTGTGACATCACTGTGTGTATTACCCTGTACTGTGACATCACTGTGTGTATTATCTGTACTGTGACATCACTGTGTGTATTATCCCTGTACTGTGACATCACTGTGTGTATTATCCCTGTACTGTGACATCACTGTGTGTATTATCCCTGTACTGTGACATCACTGTGTGTATTATCCTGTACTGTGACATCACTGTGTGTATTATCCCTGTGCTGTGACATCACTGTGTGTATTATCCCTGTGCTGTGACATCACTGTGTGTATTATCCCTGTACTGTGACATCACTGTGTGTATTATCCCTGTACTGTGACATCACTGTGTGTATTATCCCTGTACTGTGACATCACTGTGTGTATTATCCTGTACTGTGACATCACTGTGTGTATTATCTCTGTACTGTGACATCACTGTGTGTATTATTTCTGTACTGTGACATCACTGTGTGGATTATCCTGTACTGTGACATCACTGTGTGTATTATCTCTGTACTGTGACATCACTGTGTGTATTATCCCAGTACTGTGACATCACTGTGTGTATTATCTCTGTACTGTGACATCACTGTGTGTATTATCTCTGTACTGTGACATCACTGTGTGTATTATCTCTGTACTGTGACATCACCGTGTGTATTATCCTGTACTGTGACATCACTGTGTGGATTATCCCTGTACTGTGACATCACTCTGTGTATTATCCCTGTACTGTGACATCACTCTGTGTATTATCTCTGTACTGTGACATCACTGTGTGTATTATCCCTGTACTGTGACATCACTCTGTGTATTATCCCTGTACTGTGACATCACTGTGTGTATTATCCTGTACTGTGACATCACTGTGTGTATTATCTCTGTACTGTGACATCACTGTGTGTATTATCCTGTACTGTGACATCACTGTGTGTATTATCCTGTACTGTGACATCACTGTGTGTATTATCCCTGTACTGTGACATCACTGTGTGTATTATCCCTGTACTGTGACATCACTGTGTGTATTATCTCTGTACTGTGACATCACTCTGTGTATTATCCCTGTACTGTGACATCACTGTGTGTATTATCCCTGTACTGTGACATCACTGTGTGTATTATCCCTGTACTGTGACATCACTGTGTGTATTATCCTGTACTGTGACATCACTGTGTGTATTATCTCTGTACTGTGACATCACTTTGTGTATTATCTCTGTACTGTGACATCACTGTGTGTATTATCTCTGTACTGTGACATCACTGTGTGTATTATCCCTGTACTGTGACATCACTGTGTGTATTATCTGTACTGTGACATCACTGTGTGTATTATCTCTGTACTGTGACATCACTGTGTGTATTATCCCTGTACTGTGACATCACTGTGTGTATTATCCTGTACTGTGACATCACTGTGTGTATTACCCTGTACTGTGACATCACTGTGTGTATTATCTGTACTGTGACATCACTGTGTGTATTATCTCTGTACTGTGACATCACTGTGTGTATTATCCCTGTACTGTGACATCACTGTGTGTATTATCCCTGTACTGTGACATCACTGTGTGTATTATCCCTGTACTGTGACATCACTGTGTGTATTATCCTGTACTGTGACATCACTGTGTGTATTATCCCTGTGCTGTGACATCACTGTGTGTATTATCCCTGTACTGTGACATCACTGTGTGTATTATCCCTGTGCTGTGACATCACTGTGTGTATTATCCCTGTACTGTGACATCACTGTGTGTATTATCCTGTACTGTGACATCACTGTGTGTATTATCCTGTACTGTGACATCACTGTGTGTATTATCCTGTACTGTGACATCACTGTGTGTATTATCTCTGTACTGTGACATCACTGTGTGTATTATCCTGTACTGTGACATCACTGTGTGTATTATCTCTGTACTGTGACATCACTTTGTGTATTATCTCTGTACTGTGACATCACTGTGTGTATTATCTCTGTACTGTGACATCACTGTGTGTATTATCCCTGTACTGTGACATCACTGTGTGTATTATCTGTACTGTGACATCACTGTGTGTATTATCTCTGTACTGTGACATCACTGTGTGTATTATCCCTGTACTGTGACATCACTGTGTGTATTATCCTGTACTGTGACATCACTGTGTGTATTACCCTGTACTGTGACATCACTGTGTGTATTATCTGTACTGTGACATCACTGTGTGTATTATCTCTGTACTGTGACATCACTGTGTGTATTATCCCTGTACTGTGACATCACTGTGTGTATTATCCCTGTACTGTGACATCACTGTGTGTATTATCCTGTACTGTGACATCACTGTGTGTATTATCCCTGTGCTGTGACATCACTGTGTGTATTATCCCTGTGCTGTGACATCACTGTGTGTATTATCCCTGTAATGTGACATCAGTGTGTGTATTATCCCTGTGCTGTGACATCACTGTGTGTATTATCCTGTACTGTGACATCACTGTGTGTATTATCCCTGTACTGTGACATCACTGTGTGTATTATCCTGTACTGTGACATCACTGTGTGTATTATCCTGTACTGTGACATCACTGTGTGTATTATCCTGTACTGTGTTTATTACAATGTATCAGTGCAAGCTAGAAGTCTGTAACTCAGTGAAAGTGACTTTTCACCTCCACCAATCTCTTTGCAGTATTCAGTAGATATTGCTCCATGAATTCCAGAAAGGTTGTATTTTTCTCTAGCCCTCACCATTCCTGAGTAACCAGTGCTGTCAGTATTCTCACCAAACATGCTAATTCTACTCTTTATTATCAGGTGGGCGGTCCTGTTCTCTCTACTCCCATTTTGAACCTCACGCCTGACAGTAGACAGCCTATTTTGTATATTGGGTCATGAAAATAACAGCACAGGTTTCTCAGGAATGGTGGCGGCTAGAGATAAAATTCCAGCGGTGCCAGAATTTATTGATGGGTAAGAGTTGGTGGGGGAGATGTTGAAAGGTCTCTCTTGAAATAATTTTTTATTCCCCTATAAAACTCCTTTCAACAGACAGCTAGGACCTGCAGCTGCATCCCCCTCTTCTCCCCTTCTCCCTCTGTTCCCTCGGTTTTACACTAGATGGACTTCATGGTGACTGAGGAGGTCTCTGATCAAAGAGACAGGGAAAGGAGAATCTGTCGACAGTGAGGGGGGTCACTTTCCCCTTAAATATATTACAAAAATTTTCCATATTCCAAATGTATTACTGAATAAGGCAAATTCTAGCAATGCTCTTGGCACGGGTTTGGATTACCTTTATTGGGGTATCGACTCTTTATCCTAAATAACACATACACCACTCATCATGAATTCTGACCCTTTCGCCCCCTCCTCGGCGGCCATGTCTGTTTGCTATGAAATGAAGGATGATGCTGAGTACTAAAGTAATGTCCCGGAGGATTCTGGGAGATTTCTGCTACTCATTCCATGTTTATACATTTGTAGCCTTACTGTTAATTGTTACATCTCCTTCCATCTAATCACTGCCCCAGCGTCCCTGTGCATTATGTATGAGGGACCCCGGGCTGCTGCCTTTAATTGGGGTCCGCTGGGAGAACTGGAGGAGGAATAGTCGGCGACTTGAGGTGTATGAGGAAGAATTATTGTACAGCAGAGCATGGAAACCACAGAGAGGAGTGTCATGTATATAATGGCTACCTGTATACTAAGTGACGGTGCGGGATAGATGGAGAGTATACAGATGTAGCAGAGCTGAGTGGGGCATGTCATTGTTTTGATGTTTTGATCAATTACTGCGAAACCATAAATAATACAAAGAATATCACAAAGAATATCACAGAGATAGTGCAGAGCCCCGAGACACCAGAAGGAGGGCAGAGCCAAGTGTGAACAGTGTTCTGTATGATTGTATAGATTGCTAAATGGATAGAAAGATGGATACAGTAATAGAGGAAGAGATGATGGATAGATAGATAGATAGATAGATAGATAGATAGATAGATAGATAGGAGATAGATAGATAGATAGATGGGAGATAGATAGATAGATAGATAGATAGATAGATAGATAGATAGGAGATAGATAGATAGATAGATAGATAGATAGATAGATAGATAGATAGGAGATAGATAGATAGATAGATAGATAGGAGATAGATAGATAGATAGATAGATAGATAGATAGATAGACAGACAGACAGACAGACAGACAGACAGACAGATAGATAGATAGATAGATAGATAGGAGATAGATAGATAGATAGATAGATAGATAGATAGATAGATAGATAGATAGGAGATAGATAGATAGGAGATAGATAGATAGATAGATAGATAGATAGATGGGAGATAGATAGATAGATAGATAGATAGATAGGAGATAGATAGATAGGAGATAGATAGATAGATAGATAGATAGATAGATAGATGGGAGATAGATAGATAGATAGATAGATAGATAGATAGATAGATAGGAGATAGATAGATAGATAGATAGATAGATAGGAGATAGATAGATAGATAGATAGATAGATAGGAGATAGATAGATAGGAGATAGATAGATAGATAGATAGATAGATAGATAGATAGATAGGAGATAGATAGATAGGAGATAGATAGATAGATAGATAGATAGATGGGAGATAGATAGATAGATAGATAGATAGATAGATAGATAGATAGGAGATAGATAGATAGGAGATAGATAGATAGATAGATAGATAGATAGATAGATAGATGGGAGATAGATAGATAGATAGATAGATAGATAGATAGGAGATAGATAGATAGATAGATAGATAGATAGATAGATAGGAGATAGATAGATAGATAGATAGATGGATAGGAGATAGATAGATAGATAGATAGATAGATAGGAGATAGATAGATAGGAGATAGATAGATAGATAGATAGATAGATAGATAGATAGATGGGAGATAGATAGATAGATAGATAGATAGGAGATAGATAGATAGATAGATAGATAGGAGATAGATAGATAGATAGATAGATAAATAGATAGATAGGAGATAAGAGATAGATAGATAGATAGATAGATAGATAGATAGATAGATAGATAGATAGATAGGAGATAGATAGATAGATAGATAGATAGATAGATGGGAGATAGATAGATAGATAGATAGATAGGAGATAGATAGATAGATAGGAGATAGATAGATAGATAGATAGATAGATAAATAGATAGATAGGAGATAAGAGATAGATAGATAGATAGATAGATAGATAGATAGATAGATGATAGATAGATAGATAGGAGATAGATAGATAGATAGATAGATAGATAGATAGATAGATAGATAGATAGATAGGAGAGAGAGATAGATAGAAAGATAGATAGATAGGAGATAGATAGGAGAAAGTTCTCAGTAAAGTGTCTCCTCCATCTCATCGCCCCCTCCCCAGAATATAACCCCTGAGGTCTTGTCCTTTCTATATTATCCCCCATGTCATAGACTAACACATATGATCTACATTATAAAGACAAGAGCTAGACCCAGCAGAGATAAGCAGCAGTAGAATGTAATGTATGAGACAATATTTATCCTCGCATTCCGTTCATTCCAGGCCTGACTTCTATCTGCTGCCTCTTATATGGCATTAAAGGCTCTTAAAGTGACAATGTGAACATGCACTTGAGCTGGTGTAATACTCTCACGGCCTGGTAATAATTGTGACTCTGGGTATTACATGATGAAATAAGATCTGTTTTGTCTGCGTATAGAAGACTTATCCCATAAGATAGAAACCGATGAAAGAGTAAGGCCTGCGGGGATCTGGGTGCACTAGTCAATTAAGTGATACATTTCCAGGAGGAATAACAGCACAATGAGGCAATGCTTATATAATGTATGGATATATACATACTATGGAGGCTGTGTGTGCTAGCAAATCAACCTTTTTATCCAATGTGTGTATGGTATCACTGTACGGTGGTATTATATAGTCACTGTATAATGGTATTATATAGTCGCTCTATGGTGGTATTATATAGTCGCTGTATGGTGGTATTATATAGTCACTGCACGGTGGTATTATATAATCACTGTATGGTGGTATTATATAGTCACTGTATGGTGGGATTATATAGTCACTGTACGGTGGTATTACATAGTCACTGTACGGTGGTATTATATAGTCGCTGTATAGTGGGATTATAAAATCACTGTATAGTGGTATTATATAGTCACTGTATGGTGGTATTATATAGTCACTGTATAGTGGTATTATATAGTCACTGTACGGTGGTATTATATAGTCGCTGTATGGTAGTATTATATAGTTGCTGTATGGTGGTATTATATAGTCACTGTATGATGGTATTATAAAATCAATGTATAGTGGTATTATATAGTCACTGTATGGTAGTATTATATAGTCACTGTATGGTGGGATTATAAAATCACTGTATAGTGGTATTATATAGTCGCTGTTTGGTGGTATTATATAGTCACTGTATGGTGGTATTATATAGTCACTGTATGATGGTATTATATAGTCACTGTATGATGGTAGTATATATTTGCTGTATGATGGTAGTATATAGTCACTGTATGATGGTATTATATAGTCACTGTATGATGGTATTATATAGTCGCTGTATGGTGGTATTATATAGTTGCTGTATGGTAGTATTATATAGTTGCTGTATGGTGGTATTATATAGTCACTGTATGATGGTATTATAAAATCAATGTATAGTGGTATTATATAGTCACTGTATGGTAGTATTATATAGTCACTGTATGGTGGTATTATATAATCACTGTATGGTGGTATTATATAGTCATTGTATGATGGTATTACATAGACACTGTATGATGGTATTATATAGTCATGTATAGAGGTATTATATAGTCACTGTATGATGGTAGTATATATTTGCTCTATCATGGTAGTATATAGTCGCTGTATGGTGGTATTATATAGTCATTGTATGATGGTAGTGTATAGTCACTGTATGGTGGTATTATATAGTCGATATATGGTAGTATTATATAGTCGCTGTATGATGGTATTATATAGTCAATATATGGTAGTATTATATAGTCACTGTATAGTGGGATTATAAAATCACTGTATGGTGGTATTATATAATCACTGTATGGAGGTATTATATAGTCACTGTACGGTGGTATATAGTCGCTGTATGGTGGTATTATATAGTCACTGTACAGTGGTATTATATATTCGATCTATGTTAGTATTAGTTATTCAGTGTAAGGTGGCATTACATAGTCACTATTTTATTTTCATTTTATTAAACTATAGAACTACCATATTCCTCAGAGCGGTACAGAATCTGTTATCACTCCCATCAATGACGGTATTATATAGTCAGTGGTATTATTATTTCACCATATAGCAGTATCATTCAGGTACTATATTGTGCTATCATTCTGTCTTAGTTAAATTCTTTACCGCCCATGGCTCATCACAATGTCACAATGACATACACAGCTCTGCTACATGTGACCATCTCAGCTCTGCTACAATTGTCTTCTCATTTTGGACCACAAATAATCTCGATCACATCCTAAACTCTTTCACAATCTAGTTCTCCTTGTTTGTAAATATCCGTCTTTTCGAATGGCCACCGGTACGCGACGCCCTGGCAGTAACTCCTGCAAAATGAGAAGCATATTGATACAATCTCGTGTCGTTTTTTTCGGGTTACAGCAATTTGCCAAGAAAGGACCACAGACAAGCGAGTCCCAGAGCGTCCATATTAATCCCAGCCACTGGCAGCAGAACAGCCACCGGCAATTGTAGCCTTGAAACCACAACCAACATGTCTGTGTCGGAAAGTGCTCAGCGTTGCGCCATATTAATTATAGGCTCTTCAATACAGAAGCACATAGAGATGCGAGGTCGTAAGTCAGCGCTAAATGACGGCGGACGGGATATGGGCGCAAATGCAAACAAATCATAAGATACGTCTCGTCCAAAATCAGATTGTCAAGGCTCATAATCTGCAAAATCCAATGCAAGGACGGAACATATCATAGGTGTAGCCTATACAGCTGCAGAGGGGCCCTGGGACAAAGGGGGCCCGGGACTATAAAAAAGAACACCTCAATTTAAGTGACTGTTAAAAGGGTTTTCCAGGGTTAACAACTGATGTCCTACCCTTTGAATAGGTCATAGATTTAAGATCGGCGGGGGTCCATCACATGTGTAGCGGCCATAGTGGTCAGATGTACCGAGCACAGCGCCGTAAATTGTATAGTGGCTGTACTTGGTATCGCAGCTCAGCCCCATTCATTTGATGTGCTGTAACTGATGCCACCCTTACAACACAACGTTGAAGAATGCTGGAACGCAATGTACATTGTCCCGATGCTATTCAGTGGTGTGAGGTGAGTGTAGCAGCAGGAGCACAGGGTGGTCAGGACAGGAGGAAACAACAAGGCGCAGTGCTGTCTCCATATATAACCATCCTGAGCGCCCTTCTGGCCAACCTCTCTCCTCCCATGCCTACACTTATAACCCAGCCCAGGATAGGTCCGTTTTAAAGTGGACTGACATAGGCTAAATAAATAGCGGATAGCGCCGCCTGAGGCAAGCACCTCACCTTGCCTCATTACAGGTGCGCCCTTGATTCTGGAGTAAGAATGATTTATGGACCCTGATATTGTAGGGGCAGGGCCTTGTGTTTAGGACTGCCTTATAGGAGCCGAAGTGAGAAGGTCTTTGACAAAAATTGCTCTTTGTCTCAAGGAGTTTCCAACCATATATTATGCAAGTAAGATTCATCTAAATGGCATCAGGTAATATCATATTGCCCTTCAAGATTTTATTTTTTCCAAATTTTTCCAAAAAGTTTGACAAATCTCAACTGAGGAAAATTGATTATCGCATTCTGAGGTCTCTTGGGGGTTTCTTGAGTTCAGAGGGTCTTAAAAAAACAACCCTTAGCTTTCTTGGGCCGCACCATTCCATCTTCTTCTCCAGATGTCCATGGTGTCTTCTGGCTCCCTTCCTGACCTGATTAACCCAAGTCAACCATCGGCCTCAGCAGCCATGTAGGAGGTTTTACTGTTCAAGGGTCATGAGATTGACACCCACTATCTGAGCTTGCTTGTCAGCCCCTCCTTCCCCCCATGAGAGCAGGCAGCTACATCACTTGGGAAATGAGCAGATAAGCCCAGTGGCCATAGAAACGCAGTGTCAACAATGAAGTGAATAAATTAAGATAGCGGCCAAACAAAGCAGTTTTGATAAAGCAATGTATTTAGGAAAAGTCTTAAATCCACATAAACTAGCAGTATAGATAGGATGCTTTTCATGGAACAACCCCTTTAAGTACACAGCCCAGGTCAATGTCACGAATACTCAGCTGATATCCAGGGTGAACACGCCATCTAGTGTTTCACCAAGAGGACCAACGAGCACCCTGTCTATTGGGCTGTTTCCTCAACATATCTCTAGCCGGACACGGCTAATCCAGCTTTCATTCAGTCAGGTAAATTCTGGGACATCACATGGAGTTTTGTGTGAGGTGCGCTACGGTGACATCATAATTTGGTTTCAGTCAAGTAACTGTTGTGACATGACAAGGGGTTTGTTTTTAAAATCCGATTTTCGATCAATTTGCAGCCGATCCCGATTGTGAAATTTGCTCGATCGCCGATCGGGATCCGATCTTTTCCAATCCCGATCGCTCAACCCTAGTTACAGCGCCCTCTAAGGTCTATTATGACCTTATGAGTGACCCAATGTATGAAAAAAAAACAAATAAAAAAACCCAAACAAATTTAAAATAAATAATGAAATAAAACCTTGAAAACGCCCACATCACAGGTTCTAGCCCCGTCCTAGTAAGATAGCGCTACACGAATCACCTACATAAAAATGACCATAATGAAAAATTATTGTAAAATTTTTTTGTAGCACTTTTTTAAAAAAAAAAAATAAAAAATTTAACTAAAAAATGAACAAAAATGTGAAAACAGCCACGCATTTCCATCTGTTTACTGAAAAAAAATTGAATTACAAAAAATGGCAAAAAAAAATGTTTCTGAAAGTTCAAAAAGTTCAACGAATAGGTTTTGGAGTTTTTTGGCGTATACAATCTGTTGACACAATCAACCGGGATGAAAACGCGTAGGTAGATGTGGAAACACAATAGCAGTAAACAAGTTTTAGTCTCCGAAAGCAGAAGCTCACACATTTTTAATGTGATAACGACAAGTGGTGCTGGATATTTATAGCAGACATCTGCCTATATTATTCCGCGCCCGCGTACAGCCCCACAACAGCGCTTGTCAGTACATTTTCCATACCACTATCTATACTACACAATAATACATTTCACCAATTTTTTAAAAAAAATCTGAATATAATGAACGTGTCCTCTGAATATTTGTAACATATCGTATCGGAAGAGCTACTAAGGTGACATGAATATGAGGAGCGGTATTCGTACATGGAATTATATGGCCATTCAATTATAGAAGAAGTGGAGGCAAAGGGTCAAGAGAAAGGTGACCCTGCTAAATATCAGTCTATTAGAATAAGTAGAATGGGAAAGTCTCTTCTCAACTCATAAGAAGCGGCTAAAATTATATTACACCGAAAATAGCAAAAAGGCGGAAAAAAAATTGTGAATTGTGTTACAGAGGTCTGAATGGAGGATGATATTGTGGTAGTATGGAGATGTTGTAGTATGGAATTGTGGTAGTGTGGGCCTTCAGTAGTATGGTATTGTGGTAGTATGGGCCTTTAGTAGTATGGTATTGTGGTAGTGTGGGCCTTTAGTAGTATGGTATTGTGGTAGTGTGGGCCTTTAGTAGTATGGTATTGTGGTAGTGTGGGCCTTTAGTAGTATGGTATTGTGGTAGTGTGGGCCTTTAGTAGTATAATATTGTGGTAGTGTGGGCCTGTAGTAGTATAATATTGTGGTAGTGTAGGCCTGTAGTATTATGGTATTGTGGTAGTGTGGGCCTGTAGTAGTATGGTATTGTGGTAGTGTGGGCCTTTAGTAGTATGGTATTGTGGTAGTGTGGGCCTTTAGTAGTATGGTATTGTGGTAGTGTGGGCCTTTAGTAGTATGGTATTGTGGTAGTGTGGGCCTGTAGTAGTATGGTATTGTGGTAGTGTGGGCCTTTAGTAGTATGGTATTGTGGTAGTGTGGGCCTTTAGTAGTATGATATTGTGGTAGTGTGGGCCTTTAGTAGTATGGTATTGTGGTAGTGTGGGCCTTTAGTAGTATGGTATTGTGGTAGTGTGGGCCTTTAGTAGTATGGTATTTTGGTAGTGTGGGCCTTTAGTAGTATGGTCTTGTGGTAGTGTGGGCCATTAGTAGTATGGTATTGTGGTAGTGTGGGCCTTTAGTAGTATAATATTGTGGTAGTGTGGGCCTGTAGTAGTATAATATTGTGGTAGTGTAGGCCTGTAGTATTATGGTATTGTGGTAGTGTGGGCCTGTAGTAGTATGGTATTGTGGTAGTGTGGGCCTGTAGTAGTATGGTATTGTGGTAGTGTGGGCCTTTAGTAGTATGGTATTGTGGTAGTGTGGGCCTTTAGTAGTATGGTATTGTGGTAGTGTGGGCCTGGCCTTTAGTAGTATGGTATTGTGGTAGTGTGGGCCTGTAGTAGTATGGTATTGTGGTAGTGTGGGCCTTTAGTAGTATGGTATTGTGGTAGTGTGGGCCTGTAGTAGTATGGTATTGTGGTAGTGTGGGCCTTTAGTAGTATGGTACTGTGGTAGTGTGGGCCTGTAGTAGTATGTTATTGTGGTAGTGTGGGCCATTAGTAGTATGGTATTGTGGTAGTGTGGGCCATTAGTAGTATGATATTGTGGTAGTGTGGGCCTTTAGTAGTATGGTATTGTGGTAGTGTGGGCCTTTAGTAGTATAATATTGTGGTAGTGTGGGCCTTTAGTAGTATGGTATTGTGGTAGTGTGGGAGTTTAGTAGTATGGTATTGTGGTAGTGTGGGCCTTTAGTAGTATGGTACTGTGGTAGTGTGGGCCTTTAGTAGTATAATATTGTGGTAGGGTTGGCCTTTAGTAGTATGGTATTGTGGTAGTGTGGGCCTTTTGTAGTATAATATTGTGGTAGTGTGGGCCTTTAGTAGTATGATATTGTGGTAGTGTGGGCCTTTAGTAGTATGGTATTGTGGTAGTGTGGGCCTTTAGTAGTATGGTATTGTGGTAGTGTGGGCCTTTAGTAGTATGGTATTGTGGTAGTGTGGGCCTTTAGTAGTATGGTATTGTGGTAGTGTGGGCCTTTAATAGTATGGTACTGTGGTAGTGTGGGCCTGTAGTATTATGGTATTGTGGTAGTGTGGGCCTTTAGTAGTATGGTATTGTGGTAGTGTGGGCCTTTAGTAGTATGGTATTGTGGTAGTGTGGGCCTTTTGTAGTATAATATTGTGGTAGTGTGGGCCTTTAGTAGTATGGTATTGTGGTAGTGTGGGCCTTTAGTAGTATGGTATTGTGGTAGTGCGGGACTTTATTAGTATGGTATTGTGGTAGTGTGGGCCTTTAGTAGTATGGTACTGTGGTAGTGTGAGCCTGTAGTAGTATGGTTTTGTGGTAGTGTGGGCCTTTAGTAGTATGGTATTGTGGTAGTGTGGGCCTTTAGTAGTATGGTACTGTGGTAGTGTGGGCCTTTAGTAGTATGGTATTGTGGTAGTGTGGGCCTTTAGTAGTATAATATTGTGGTAGTGTAGGCCTTTAGTAGGATGGTATTGTGTTAGTGTAGGCTATAGTGGTATGGTATTGTGGTAGTGTTGCCTTGTTATAATTTGATACTGTGGTACTGCAGTATTATGTTATTGTGCTGGTGTGGCAGTATGGTATTGTACTATGATATTGTAATAGTAATGGCCCTTTGGTAGTATGAGATTCCACCGTTCCATAGAGCATTACTGTATTGTGGTAGTGTGTTGTCACTGAATTATAGTAGTGCTGTATTGTAGTTCTGCGGTATTATGTCATTTTGCTAGTGTAACTGTATTTTACCATTACAGCATATGGTAATAGTAATGACACTCTGTTAGTATTAGATTGTACTGCATTGTAGTAGTACATTGTTGTAACATTATAGTATTACTGTATTGTAGTAGTATGGTGTTGTAGCATTATATTAGTACTGTATTATAGTAGTATGTTGTTGCAGCATTATAGTAGTACTGTTTTGTAGTAGTATATTGTTTCAGCTTTATAGTAGTACTGTATTTTAGTAGTATGTTGTCGCAGCATTATAGTAGTACTGTATTGTAGTAATATGTTATCTCACCATTATAGTAGTACTGTATTGTAGTATTATGTTGTTGCAGCATTATAGTAGTACTGTATTGTGGTAGCATATTGTTGCAGCATTATAGTAATACCGTATTGTAGTAGTATATTGTCGCAGCATTATACTAGTAGTACTGTATTGTAGTAGTATTTTGTCACAGCATTATTGTAGTACTGTATTGTAGTAGTATATTGTCACAGCATTATTGTAGTACTGTATTGTAGTAGTATATTGTCGCAGCATTATACTAGTAGTACTGTATTGTAGTAGTATATTGTCACAGCATTATTGTAGTACTGTATTGTAGTAGTATTTTGTCACAGCATTATTGTAGTACTGTATTGTAGTAGTATATTGTCACAGCATTATTGTAGTACTGTATTGTAGTAGTATATTGTCGCAGCATTATACTAGTAGTACTGTATTGTAGTAATATGTTGTCCCACCATTATAGTAGTACTGTATTGTGGTAGCATATTGTTGCTGCATTATAGTATTACTGTATTGTAGTAGTATATTGTCACACCATTATAGTAGTACTGTATTGTAGTAGTATATTGTCGCAGCATTATAGTAATATCGTACTGTAGTAATATGTTATCACACCATTATAGCAGTACTGTATTGTAGTAGTATATTGTCGCAGCATTATAGTAGTACTTTATTGTAGTAATATATTGTCACACCATTATAGCAGTACCGTATTTTAGTAGAACGACTCTGTTAAACTCTCTAACTACACATGTTAACATTTCCCGGAAAATATTTTCCCCGCACAAAAGCCTTTCTAAAAAGCCTCCGCGACCCGCTGAATGACTATTATCAAAAGGCCATTGGTTTCCGCACAACACGTTCCGATCTGAAAACATCCAGCATTGAAAAGCGCCATTGTGACTCCTTATTTAACAAGCCGCCCAGACAGACGGGATTAATAGGGAGTCGCCCTGTATTCTGCGCTGACTAATTATATCATCTGCAATATTAATGCCGCGTACGGCGATTCGCCAACTGTGCGAGGAGGCCGGGGGCCATGTCAGGGAGATATTTTTGTTTTTCTCAAAAAAAAAAAAAAAAGATTTTTCACGCTTTGTTGGGAGACGCGCCTGTGCGAAATCGAGACTGTAGGCATATTAGATCCTAATAAGCCAAAAAGATAAATATTTGGCCGCGAGACGGTTAGAACAAAAACTGCGCACAGCTGGTGCACCAGCCATTTGTTACAATTAAGCCCCTCGTTTTTTTTTTTTTTTTTCAAACACTCATTTGGTTCCCGTGTAAACAATCGCCAGTCGCATCACCGTCTTATTTACCGGGTTATTTCTATACAGCAAAGAATTTCAGGTTCAGGCAATAACAATGGGGAATGTTTTTGTAAGTTTGGGAAATCGCTGACACCGGCAATTTTTTTTTCTATCTGCGCGCGTTATTAGTAAGGGACGGCTGTTCTTGGCGGAGGCCTGATAACAATGCTCCAAGGTGAGATGTTACTAAAACGCCATAGCAACCACATTTTTGCAAATACCGTACAAAAAAAGGAGCACACAATGGAGAGACGCTGCAAAAAATTTTTTTGAAGGGAAGGTGTTAATGAAATTTTTATTTTTATGAATGCAATACAATTTTTTTGTGACGGTAGATTTTATAGTATGCATTGTACTTAAATAGGGGGCGGCCATCTTGACTGAGTGGAACTCTACTCAGTTAACAGCATTTAGCGATTTGCTTTACAGCATTCATAGTTATTTAGGAGGCTGTAGTTTGGAGATAATTTATTGGCTTCTATAGGAGAGTGTTGAGGGCTTCACCTACTGTGTTATCTATACAGTAGTATATGGGGATAACGTCTATCCTTAGGGAGAGACCACCTTCTCAGGTGTGTGGAGACTTATAGCCATAGTTGCTCCACTGCAAGGGAACATGGGAAGAATATGCAAATCTGTCTCCCAAGATGTAAACATGGAGACAGTGCCTCTGTTATGCTGCCCTCTATAGCAAGCACCTGGAAGTAGTGTAAGTAGGAATGGCAGGGCCCCAAGGCGAACATTTGACATGGCTCCCCCATCCCCCTAACCCCCTCACCGACATCCCTCCTCGCATAAACCGTATTCCTGCACACACTATTATCCCCCATAGTGGCCTCCTCGTGCAGTATTATGCCCC
The DNA here is from genome assembly GCF_031893055.1 of Leptodactylus fuscus. Classification (NCBI taxonomy): domain Eukaryota; kingdom Metazoa; phylum Chordata; class Amphibia; order Anura; family Leptodactylidae; genus Leptodactylus; species Leptodactylus fuscus. Next base: position 264,274,122 of record NC_134266.1, read on the forward strand.
ATAGTGGCCCCTGCACACAGTATTATCCCCCATAGTGGCCCCTGCACACAGTATTATGCCCCCATAGTGGCCCCTGCACACAGTATTATCCCCCATAGTGGCCCCTGCACACAGTATTATGCCCCCATAGTGGCCCCTGCACACAGTATTATCCCCCATAGTGGCCCCTGCACACACTATTAATGCCCCCATAGTGGCCCCTGCACACAGTATTATGCCCCATAGTGGGCCCTGCACACAGTATTATCCCCCATAGTGGCCCCTGCACACAGTATTATCCCCCATAGTGTCCCCTGCACACAGTATTATCCCCCATAATGGCCCCTGCACACAGTATTATACCCCATAGTGTCCCCTGCACACAGTATTATCCCCCATAATGGCCCCTGCACACAGTATTATACCCCATAGTGGCCCCTGCACACAGTATTATACCCCATAGTGGCCCCTTCATGCAGTATTATGCCACATAGTGGTCCCTACACACAGTGTTATGCCGCATAGTGGCCCCTTCATGCAGTATTATCCCCCATAGTGGCCCCTGCACACACTATTAATGCCCCCATAGTGGCCCCTGCACACAGTATTATGCCACATAGTGGCCCCTGCACACAGTATTATGCCCCATAGTGGGCCCTGCACACAGTATTATCCCCCATAGTGGCCCCTGCACACAGTATTATCCCCCATAGTGTCCCCTGCACACAGTATTATCCCCCATAGTGGCCCCTGCACACAGTATTATCCCCCATAGTGTCCCCTGCACACAGTATTATCCCCATAGTGGCCCCTGCACACAGTATTATCCCCCATAGTGGCCCCTGCACACAGTATTATCCCCCATAGTGGCCCCTGCACACAGTATTATCCCCCATAGTGGCCCCTGCACACAGTATTATGCCCCATAGTGGCCCCTGCACACAGTATTATCCCCCATAGTGTCCCCTGCACACAGTATTATCCCCCATAGTAGCCCCTGCACACAGTATTATACCCCATAGTGGGCCCTGCACACAGTATTATCCCCCATAGTGGCCCCTGCACACAGTATTATCCCCCATAGTGTCCCCTGCACACAGTATTATGCCCCATAGTGGCCCCTGCACACAGTATTATGCCCCATAGTGGCCCCTGCACACAGTATTATCCCCCATAGTGTCCCCTGCACACAGTATTATCCCCATAGTGGCCCCTGCACACAGTATTATCCCCCATAGTGGCCCCTGCACACAGTATTATCCCCCATAGTGGCCCCTGCACACAGTATTATCCCCCATAGTGGCCCCTGCACACAGTATTATGCCCCATAGTGGCCCCTGCACACAGTATTATCCCCCATAGTGTCCCCTGCACACAGTATTATCCCCCATAGTGGCCCCTGCACACAGTATTATACCCCATAGTGGCCCCTGCACACAGTATTATCCCCCATAGTGGCCCCTTCATGCAGTATTATGCCACATAGTGGTCCCTACACACAGTGTTATGCCGCATAGTGGCCCCCTTCATGCAGTATTATGCCCCATTTTGGACCATCCATGAACAATTCTTATACTGGGGTCTCTTTTCACACCCCAGAGTATCAAGATCGCAGACCCAGGGGAGGATGCAAAAATATAAAACACTGTTACTTACCTCTCCTGGCCCCAGCGCACTCCCCGCAGATCTCTTTAATGTTCAACCAGATGTCACCTGACTCATGCCAGCGTCCCAATGCATAATAATGCTGGCCTGGGCTACGTGACCTCTGTGACATCACCAAACAGGACCAAAGTCTTCTGGAGTGCAGGAGAGGTAAGTAACATTGGTTTTTATGTTCCCTCACCTCCCCTGGCCCAACGATCATTATACTCTAGGGTCTGAAAATACCCCAGCGTATAATGATAACAGTGTTTGAGGGGTTCACGGGCCCACGGCCTTACCTACAGATCCTCGCTTCTGCTCACAGCCACATTCCAAGGGTGGGAAGCGCAGCCAGCCATGAACAGGAATCAGGATCAGTAAGTAAATAGGGCATGTTACCTGCTGGGGTTATTAAAAGAAAAAAAAACACACATCAGGAGCCCATTGGGCTCCCTAATGTCCTGGGATGTTACCTGTTATTGTGATCCTGTCTGTGATGGTAATGAGATGGCTGCTGAGAAGTGATCTCCACTGAGCAGGAAGTATTGCAGTATTGTGAAGCTCAGGGGTCACAGTGAAAACCTCAGGATTGCAGGATTTTTTTTTAATAGACAATGCCTTGGATGGCACCTATCTAGTACAAAACACAGACAGCTTTCATTAATTTGACTTTTCATTAAAGTGACCTTCTAGCTCTTTTATAAAGTTCTGCAAGGAAGTCATAAAAGTAGGTTCAGAATCTGCTATTGCTGATGCTGTCACCCATGTCTAGCACCTGTACTTGTTTCTACTGCCAGCACCAATGTCTACTACCTGTATCCATGTCTATTACCTGATCCAATGTCTAGAACTAGAGATGAGCGAGTAGTATTCAATCAGGTAGGTATTTGATTGAATATTACGGTATTCGAAATATTTGTACTCGATCGAATACTACTAGCTATTCCCAGTAAATATTTGATTCAGAACCAGTGTTGATTGGCTGGATCCTATACAGTGTATAGCATTCAGAAAATCAACGCTGGTTCTGCAGCAGGCTCTTCTTTGCTAGTCGGGAGAGCTGGCAGCTTGCTGTTACGAGGGAGCTTACTTTTTTTCATAGGAATGAATTGAGCAGCATTGATTGGCCAGTGTACAGCATTCAACCAATCAATGCTGGTTCTGCCGGAGGCTCGTCTGTGAAGAGGCGGAGTCTAAGATCAGACCACAATGGAGACTGCTGTAGTCCGCCGCTTCCATTCATTTCTATGGGAGCGTGCTGTGAGCATGCTGTTCGGAACGGCTGTTCCGAACAGTGTTCACTCATCTCTATGTGAGAAGTAGACGAGGAACAGGTAGGGATTCTTACAGAAGCGGTAGGGGAGAAAAAGAAGGGGCAGAACTTTGACAAAGCTAAGTTTGGTAGCTCCAACTAGTATCTGCTGGTAGCAGAGCAAGATGATTGCACAACAATTCATGCTAGAAAAGATAGGTCACCCTGTGATCATGTAACTTATTGAGAGAGGTAAAAGCAGGATATTGAAAGACACTGTGTAGGAGACAGACAATACTAATGGGGGGGGGGGGTGTCCCTTTACATATTATATTACTTGCCCCTCCATGTGCACTGATGTACTTGACCACAGGGTTTCAACCACTGGCACCCCTGTGGACCATCTTTTTGAGAAGACTTGGGTGAGTGCTTCTTGGTTTCTAAGGGTACCAGGAGTTGGACCCTCACCCTAACCAACTTAGTCCAACTGGCTTCAAGGTTGGTGAGTAGAAGACGTCTTCTATAATTCCAATGTGGTATAACCATTGCCCAGAATAGAGCTGGAGAAAAGCATTTGGAGACTCGCCGGATAGGGTTAACTTCAGAACATTTTGGGATTGCCTATTACATATCTTGTTCATAGATACCATTACTATTTTACAGTCACTTTCCAAAAATAATGAGATTTTCTCTTCTTTTTGTGGAATAATACAACGCCATCAATTACAGCGAGAGCTCCGTCATTTACAAACAAGCTAAGCGTTGCGTGTGTGATATTGTATAATAGGATGCACTCATCCATGATTGAGGAAGCACTTCAACCTGTAGAGTTCTTCAAGCCCCCGAGTAAAGCCCTGGAGCACATACTTGTTCTATTGTTTTGGGGTTTTTTTTGTAGGAAAACAATGAACAATCCAATGTGTTGATATTTCTTATGAAAAGATTTATATTCAGGGGAACAACAGGAAAATGAAAACAATAACTCTGCATTTGTCAGATGATTTGGGCAATATGAAGATATTTTTGGTTAACACTAAGGTTGAGATGATCTTGAGATTTCAGGATCGTTTTTAAAATCCGATTTCCGATCATTTTCCATTCGAACCCGATCCCAATTCCAATCCTAATGTAAGTCAATGGGATTTTTTTTTTAAGGATCAAAGATCGGCTTTTGGGGCCACACGGTGGCTCAGTGGTTAGCACTGCAGCCTTGCAGCGCTGGAGTCCTGGTGTTCAAATCCCGCCAAGGGCATAAAACCATCTGCAAGGAGTTTGTATGTTCTCCCCGTGTCTGTATGGATTTCCATCCCATATTTCAAAAAACATACTGATAGGGAAAAATGTACATTGTGATCTCTATGTGGGGCTCACAATCTACATTTAAAAAAAAAAAAAAAAAAAAAAAAAGATCGGATTTTAAAAATGATCCTATTCACTACACAGCATGGAGTCCAAAAATTGAAGGCTTTAATTTTTGGACTCCACGCTGTGTAGTGATTAAGAAAAAATCCCCGGGCTACTTAGTCCTCTAGGTGTCCACTTACCTGCACAGATCCGCTGCCACTCCCCGTTCATCAATCACATTTCCCCTTCCAGTACCCGCCCACAGTCTCCTAAGCCACAAGCCCCGCCTTCTCCCGGAATCTCTAACACTAGCCTAGGGAGGAGGGGGGCGCACACAGAGCTCTGAAGGCATGTGAATGAGAGGGAAGAGGAGTGAAAAAAATTGGGAGCAGCAGCGGATCTGTGCAGGTAAGTATATAGTATCTACTCTTCTGTTTCCTCTCTGCTATGCCGTATACTGGACTCTGCTACATCTGCATTACTTCACATTGACTTGTCTATCTACTCTTCAGCTTCGTCTCTGTTTTACCGTATACTCGGCTCTGCTACATCTCAGATACATCTCAGAGTATACCCTAAAGCAGGGACAAAGCAGAAGAGTAGATAGACAAGTCAGTGTACATTAATGCAGATGTAGCAGAGTCCAGTATACGGCACAGCAGGGAGGACTGTACATTAGTACAGTCCTCCCTGCTGTGCCATCCTCGCTCATCTCTAGTAGTAGCAGAGATGAGCGAGTACTATTCGAAGCTGCCATTTCGAATAGCATGCTCCAATAGGAATGAATGGATGCAGCCGGCGCGCAGGAGGTTAAGCGGCTGGACGCCGACACAGGCTGTGTGCCTGCTGCATCCATTCATTCCTATGGGAGCTTGCTATTCAAAATGGCAGTTTCGAAAAGTACTTGCTCATCTCTGGACTGCTAACATTGTTAGCTTTTCCCACAATGCTTGGCAGGTAGCAAAGCGGTGTGGGAAATAACCTCTGACCTTGATCCCGCCTAAAAAGATCGGGATTGGAATTCCCATCGCGATTGTGAAATTTACTCAATCGCCGATCGGAATCTGATCTTTTCCGATCCCGATCGCTCAACCCTAGTTAACACATTTACAAGATTTACAAACTCTAAAAAACATGGCCATAGCTTCCAGTTTTGCACTATCCATGAAAGTTCTTCTCCAATGATAGAGAATGTGGTGGACATGGTGTTGGTTCTTAACAAGTAGTTCTCGATATCGTAGCTCTTACTCTTCTTAATTGAAAGTCCTCCTTGGAGGATCGGTTGTTTTTACATAGGTTTGGACTATGGTTGGACTTTCTCCTTCAGTGGTAGAGTCCTACAGAACTGTTCTTGGTTCTCAGGACGTGTTTCACGATGCTGTAGTTCTTTCTCTTCTCAATCGAAAGCCCTAGTCCTAGGCTGACTCATGCCATATGGAGTTATTTTTGTGTGTACACACTCACACATCATGACCAATATATTCAATCTTTAGTTAAAATTTTATCTATGGCTTTCAGGTTTGCACCATCCATAGAAATTCTTCGCCACTGATAAAGGATGTGGCAGAAATGTTCTTGGTTCTTGGCAAGTGGTTCCCGATCCTGTAGCTCTTACTCTTCTCGATTCAAAGTCCTAGTTGTAGGGTGGTTCATGCCGGATGGAGTTGTTTTTATGTGTACACATTCATGAATTATGACTCTAGTCAAAATATGGATAGGGTTTGTAGGTTTGGACTATGGTTAGACTTTCTTCTCCGGTGGTAACGAGTCCTGCAGAAATGTTCTTAGTTCTCTGGAAGTGTTTCACGATGTGGTAGGTCTTCCTCTTCTTAATCGAAAGTCCTAGCCATATGGAGTTATTTTTTGTGCACACATTCATGCGTCATGGCCAATGTATTTAGACTCTAGTAAAGTGGCTAAGTCTATGGCCTCCAGGTTTGCACCATCCATAGAAGTTCTCCAATGATGAAGAATGTGGCAGAAATGTTCTTGGTTCTAGGCAACTGGTTCCCGTTACTGCAACTCTTAGTCTTCTCAATTGCCCTAGTTGTAGGATGATTCAATCCATATGGAGTTGTTTTTTTGTGTGCTCATTAACAAGTCATAACCAACTTATTGAAGCTCTACAAAAAATATGGCCAGGGCTTCTAGGTTTTTACAATCCTTAGATGTTCTCCTTTAGTGATAAAGCGTCCTTCAGAAACATTTTTGGTTCCTGGTTCTTTTTCGTCTCAATTGAAAGCCCTAGTATTAACCCAGATTAAAATTTGGTTCAGTCTTGGGAACATGCTTGATCATTTAGCGGCTGACTTAAAATTTGACCTTGAATAAGTCTCAGGGCTATGCCATCCAGGGTTAAAGCCTCCAAGGATTGCAAAAGTAGACCTCAAATGTTGGCAATCTCTGAGTTAGACTTTAGACTTGAGATTTTACTTATCCACAGGGCATGAGCACAGTGTGGGTACTCTTCTAGAGACATGACTTCTTGGGATACATGAGTCCACATACCATCGCTTGACACCATCTAATCATTGACTTGAAACTTGAGTTTGGGTTAATCTCCAAGACACGCAAAACCACCTAGTTACTGACTAAAGTAATTTTACAGGATTATTGTGAATTTTAATTCTATTAATGTACATTACAGACTTATCTGAGCAGGTGTCCATATGGAAGTGCAAGAAGGCCATATGAACGCCCATGTCGACATAGGCATAAAATAGTTCAAAAACACATAATACTAGAGATGTGTGAACCTCCCAAGATTTGTATAGTTTTGGGTTGCTCGGGTCCCAGGGACCACAAGTGTAGGTGTGTTCCCTGAGTATTAGAAAGGTCACATCTGTACCTCATACAAAAATTTGGAACATTTTTAGGAAGCCTCCTAAGAACACAAAAAATCCATACAAATATTCCCATGGCCGGAGTCAAACCCTTAACATCATTCTGACGAATCATCGATGCTAAACCCGATCCAGCATCCTGTATCACATCAGCATTGGGAGGAATCTCATACATTTTATATATCTGTTATGTGCAGATCAAGATCAACTATAATTGTCTAGGAGACCATGTGTTGAGTATCTTGGAAGAACATGGCCTGCAGAGTCTTGAAGACCAGATGTTCGCGAACATTAAGAAAATAATTACAGTCTATCTTATTTTAGTCCGTACAACAAGACTCCTCAGAACCTTTAAAAGGTTAATGAAGGGATAAATCAAAGATCCCTGAAGAAATTGCTTTACCTTTGCATTTGAATGCACCGAGGAGAAAGAATTATAGTCTTCTCGCTGATAGAAGAATGATGTCCTCAAGTATTCCACAATAGTCTTATAGATATGGGAATAGAACAACGTTAATTTACCAAGCCATATAGGAATTAGATGAATGATCAACGCTCTCTGGGCTTCATGGCAAAGTTACTCAGCTTTACGGGCTAGCCATTGTTAGTCTATGAATCAACATTTGCTCCAAAGTCATTGTTTCTTGACGGGATATGAAAGCGGAAAACTCAAAGCAAATATGTCAATTTTTTCTCTGTGGTTAAAAACCTCGGTTAAGGTCATCTATAAACCTCAAAAATAGGCTTCTAAGGCTGGCCATACACATTAGGTCACTGTCACCCAAACCCAACAATCTTGGGACAGGTTGAAAATCTAAAGTGTATGGTGGCATTGTGGTTCTCCTCCAACGGGAGGTTGGACATGTTGGATGTTCTCAGTAGAGATAAGCTGCCACTACATAAGTCTGGCATCTGCTTTCTCCCCTATCCCCAATTAAGGCACGTGCATGCTCTGTTGTGTTGAGAATGAATGTATATGGAGGAGTTGGGAGCAATAGCTGTTGGCCACCCATGATACAAATTGTATGGCCAGTTTAATTGGAGCCCAATAGTCTTTAGTAGAATACCGGATTGGGTTATTGGGAGGATAAAAGGAATGGATGCCAAGGATGATCACCAGGAGAACAGCACAGGTATCAAGAACTATCTTCAAAGACAGGAGCTAGAACATAGTCTGGAGTATAGTCAGGAATTGGAATCTGGAGTAATACTAAAGTACGAAATGTAATGTATCAGAGAATAACCCAACATGGAGGACCTGGAAGAGAAGATCCACACCCTAATTACCCAGGAACATGATCAAATAGAAGCCTAGAAAAAGAAGAAGGGTGGGTGACCAGGGCAAACCAACATGGAGGACTTAGAAAAGGAGATACACATCCTTAATGCCCAGGAACATGATCAAATACAAGCCTAGAACAAGAAGAAGGGTGGGTGGCCAGGGGAACCTAACATGAAGGACCTAGAAGAAGAGATCCACATGCTTAACGCACAGGAACATGATCAAATAGAAGCCTAGAAAAAGAAGAAGGGTGGGTGGCCAGGGGAACCTAACATGAGGACATTACAAGAGGAGATCTACACCCTTAATGCCCAGGAACATGAACAAATAGAAGCATAGAAAAAGAAGACGGGTGGGTGGCCAGGGGAACCTAACATGAGGACATTACAAGAGGAGATCTACATCCTTAATGCACAAGAACACGATCAAATAGAAGCCTAAAAAAAGAAGAAGGGTGGGTGACCAGGGGAACCTAACATGGAGGAACTAGGAGAGGAGATCTACATCCTTAATGCCCAGGAACATGATCAAATAGAAGCCTAGAAAAAGTAGAACCATGGGTGGCCAGGACAACACAACATGTAGGACCTAGAAGAGGAGATCCACACCCTTAATGCACAAGAACATGATCATGTAAAAGCCTCGAAAAAGTAGAAGCCAAGAAGAAGCACCAAACTACTCCACAAATTGATGTAGACCATGGCTGCCAACACAGACCTGGTACTGTATATGAATGGGCAACGTGTAATGCTTCATAGTCCCTGTGGTGGCACTGTAGAGAAAATGAACACGTACTGCTACAACAAAGAGATCATCTTATCCTCAAAGAGATTGTCCAAAGCAGAGAACCCCTTTAACCAGATACCTATTAGGGCCCTTCTGAGAGGGCGACCCCTGAAACCAAGGTTCGAACAAAAATCACAAATTTTTTTTTATGCAGAATGATAAGTTTATTTTCTCCACGTTCCTCAATAATGTGAAGTGTTTGAGTATTCGCAGAATCTCTCCTCGGCATGATCCCGTTTTCCTCTTTAATATCGCCGCCACTCGGCAGCAGCGGGGGGTCTTTGATAATGGAGGTTGTAATTTTAGTTATTGAACTTCCGTGACATTTTATTAATGTTTTAATGTTTTGATTCACAAATAAAAGTTCTAAGCAAATCCAAGGTAAAAAAATAAAAAATAAAAAATTCTATCACAAGGGCGCCAGGCCAAAATAATGCGAATGTTAAAATGCAGATGCAAAGACAGCGGAGACAAAGCTTAAAAGGAACATTGATCGGACAAGGCCATACGGGAACTTTTTGAGGCTGTTATTTTTCAATTTTTTTTTTATTTTTTTGCATTTTTTTTTGTCAATAACTCTGAATTGCTATCCCGTCGAAATCTTTTTAAAATCCCGTTGAAAAATACAATGCATTTAAATGTGAAACTGCAAATTGCTCCTTTTTGTCCTTTCGCTTGCAGCACGTTTTTATTTTTTTTTCCACTTGAGTAATGGAAATTGTATTTCAGACACAAATAGCACCCAGTCATTTAAAACATGTTATTGATCCGGAAAACTAAGAAAAAGAAAAGGAAAAAAAAAACAAAACAAAACATTTTGCTGGCGGAATCATAGCACGGCCTGTCAGAATGCGAATTGTACAGAAAGACAATGTTATATTCGGAAAGAGACGGGTGCTCGCACAGAAGATGGGAGAAGATCTTTCAAAGGGCTGTTTTGCATGGGGGAAACTCTGACATTCTCGGAATGTATTTTGGGAATAGGGAGTCAAATTTGCATTAAAATTTGTGTCATGTGAAACCGTGCAAGTGGGAAAAATAATATTCATATGAAAATGTAAAATATCTATCTATCTATCTATCTATCTATCTATCTATCTATCTATCTCCTATCTATCTATCTATCTATCTATCTATCTATCTATCTATCTATCATCTATCTATCTATCTATCTATCTATCTATCTCCTATCTATCTATCTATCTATCTATCTATCTATCTATCTATCTCCTATCTATCTATCTATCTATCTATCTATCTATCTATCTATCTATCTCCTATCTATCTATCTATCTATCTATCTATCTATCTATCTATCTCCTTTCTATCTATCTCCTATCTATCTATCTATCTCTATCTATCTATCTATCTATCTATCTATCTATCTATCTATCTATCTATCTATCTATCTATCTATCTCCTTTCTATCTATCTCCTATCTATCTATCTCTATCTATCTATCTATCTATCTATCTATCTATCTATCTATCTCCTATCTATCTATCTATCTATCTATCTATCTCCTATCTATCTATCTATCTATCTATCTATCTATCTATCTATCTCCTATCTATCTATCTATCTATCTATCTATCTATCTATCTATCTCCTATCTATCTATCTATCTATCTATCTATCTATCTATCTATCTATCTATCTATCTCAATCCTAATTTGAGCAAGATTTCCTCTAGCCATTTTAGTGGTGATATCTTTTGTCTTGATCGGTTGACAATCGATATGACCATGAATGCAAGAACTTTCTATGGTCTGGGACTTGTCAGAAGTCCAGCCATGATGTCCTTATTGTGGACAGGTTATCAGGAAGGCACTACATGTATGAGAAGATAACCTGACCACAATCAAGACATCATGTCTGGTTATCAGGAGGACACTACATGTATGAGAAGATAAACCCAGACACAATAAGGACATCATGGCTGGTTATCAGGTGGACACTACATGTAAGAGAAGATAACCTGACCACAATAAGGACATCATGGTTGGTTATCAGGAGGACACTACATGTATGAGAAGACAACCCGACCACAATAAGGACATCATGGCTGGTTATCAGGAGGACACGACATGTATGAGAAGATAAACCCAGACCCAATAAGGACATCATGGCTGGTTATCAGGATGACACTACATGTATGAGAAGATAACCCGACCACAATAAGGACATCATGGCTGGTTATCAGGAGGACACTACATGTATGAGAAGATAACCTGACCACAATAAGGACATCATGGCTGGTTATCAGGAGGACACTCCATGTATGAGAAGATAACCTGACCACAATAAGGACATCATGGCTGGTTATCAGGAGGATGCTACATGTATGAGAGGATAAACCAGGACACAATAAGGACATCATGGCTGGGTTATTTGTAAAAATGTTTATATAGTCATTAACTTTACAGACAATATTTAATAGATCATGTTATTCTGGACCAAAATGTAACGCACTTTATTTAAAAATGTAGCTATTTTCCGCCTGAAATCCTCTATGACGTTTTTGCCTTTAGGTGTCTCCCTTCTAGCTAATGTGCATTTCCCTCCCTGTTAATAGGGAAGTCCTGTCCATAGATACATCAATAAATGAAAGGAGTAGAAACTGTTTTCTTTTTACACAATGCATGGAGAGGTAAGGGGTTGTTTTTCCCTCCCAGCACATCTACAACAGGTTTCTCTGTGCACTGAACAAAACATTTGGAATATTTCACAGCTTACAATACAAGAACAATCTTCTCTGTACTTGTCTCTACTTCTGGCTACTTGTGTAATTACGGATTGGATATTATTTGGAGATATCAAGTAAGATTTTACCAGAGTCATGAACTTGCAGAGCAGAAGGACTCAGAAAGGCATTAAGGAAATAGGTATCTAATAAATGCAAAAACAAAAATCAGCGGAGTGCTTCTTTAAGGACCAACTCCACTTTTGGAGACAGACTGTAAGTTTATGAGAAATTGTGAGACTGCTGAAGGCTTCTAGCATTTTGCTTGCCTGACCTTAAAGAAGATCTGTCATGGGACACTGCTTCTTAAAGTAGAGGCTTATTAAAAAAGTGCCCAAGGGTCCTCCAAGCACCCACCGAGCGCCGTTCAAAGGCAGGCTCTGTATGCTAATCGACATGTCTCTTGCGGTGGAGAGGGTGCGCTCCAGTCTACCGCCTGTCATGGCGCTGGGAAAGCAAGTCTTATAATGACCAAGAAGGCACTTCAAAGAACCTACCTAACACAGTCACAACATATTATGCGCTGATATTTATGGAGAGAACCTGAAGAATTCTTATTACTCCGCTCTCCATGTATGCCGACAATCTAATTTCCCCGCTACACAAAGGAGCGCGGGTTTATTCCAGTTTAGTCGGAAACCAATTAACCTACCATACACAATGGCTTAAATATGCCTACAAAAAGCTGACATGCTTAGAGAATTCTAATGGAAATGTCATCATTAACCTGATATAGATGCGCCTGAGTACACATAAAATTTCATTCAGCTCTGGAAGTTGTAAGGAACCATAACTGATATAATTAGTGACCACGGGGCAGAGGATCGTCGCTAGGGAAAGACGTACCCAAAGCGAAATTCTAAATAACACACTTCTAATCCTTTTATATAACCAGACAGTTCATCGTAACCTTCAGGGGGACGTTGCCATACTATTGAGAAATAAGGACACCGTGTCCCCTTGGGTCTACTTTGCTATTTGGTTCTTTCCAATGCACCAGCTCATTCTGCAGAACGTTCGGTAATTTTATCCTGGGAGGCGATGTACTCACTCGACGTTAATGATCATGTAGCAGGCGGGTAACACCAAAGGTCAAGAACCCCCAAACATATGGTCAATGATAGTGAGGATAATGAGCATATTATGGCAAGAATTCTGTGTCCATAACCTTAACATCAACAGGCTCCTTTGTTGTGAAAAGCTACAGATATGTCCAATCTTAAAGCTAGAGATATGTCCAACCTTAAAGCTAGAGATATGTCCAACCTTAAAGCTAGAGATATGTCCAACCTTAAAGCTACAGATATGTCCAACCTTAAAGCTAGAGATATGTCCAACCTTAAAGCTAGAGATATGTCCAACCTTAAAGCTACAGATATGTCCAACCTTAAAGCTAGAGATATGTCCAACCTTAAAGCTACAGATATGTCCAACCTTAAAGCTACAGATATGTCCAACCTTAGCTCAGGTTAGTTTAGGGCCACAAAGACAGGAATATCCGTACTCCAGCACTCATTATTATCTTCTGGTGGAGGATTTGCACAATATTTGCCATAGTTGACAATGGCTGGTGCTTTAAGGTCGCCATGCCTATCAGTCAAACTTTGGCTGGGTCTGTTCAGCCAGGCAAAGGTTTGAGATACAGAGCCAATCAGGGCTGTAGTTCAGCATCCAATCCATGGCTGAGGCGGGGTATTGTAACCTGACACGTTCCTTGCTCCAGTGCCTGTGATTACATTATTATTCTAGGCTTTCTGTTCTTAAAACTGTCTCCAAGTACCTTACCCTTTTTTTCTGCAGATTCCCTGGTTTACTGATTTTGATTTGCTTTCTTGGTTTTTCCATCTTTGATGTCCCTGATGTCGCATGACCGGCGCTTGTGTCCCGCGTCATGTGACATCCTGGATGTCATTGAAGATGGCCGACACCACAGAGGGGTGCAGTGGAGCCAGGGATACTTTATGTTGCTATCCCCCATCAGTCGCCAATTATTATACTCTGGGGTCTGAAAACACCCCAGAGTATAATAATTGTTCATGGGTGTCCACAGTGGGACATAATAGTGTGTGTAGGGGCCACTATGGGGCATAATACTGTGTGCAGGGGCCACTATGGGACATCATACTGTGTGCAGGGGCCACTATGGGGCATAATACTGTGTGCAGGGGCCACTATGGGGCATAATACTGTGTGCAGGGGCCACTATGGGACATAATACTGTGTGCAGGGGCCACTATGGGGCATAATACTGTGTGCAGGGGCCACTATGAGGCATAATACTGTGTGCAGGGGCCACTATGGGGCATAATAGTGTGTGCAGGGGCCACTATGGGGCATAATAGTGTGTGCAGGGGCCACTATGGTGCATAATGCTGTGTACAGGGGCCACTATGGGACATAATACTGTGTGCAGGGGCCACTATGGAGCATAATAGAGCATGCGGGGGGAGAGGGGGGGTCGATCGGGGTCTTCGACATTGGTTTGGGGGGGGGGGTCATGTCAAAAGTTCGTCACTGTTTTGCACCCAGTCTCAACCAAGGCCTGGATTTCTTTCTGATATTCCTCTGTTTTTATTTTGGACTATTCTTGTCCTGTTTCTTGTCCCAGTCCTCTTGTGTATTATTCTCTCAGCCACCTATAGAGTTTCTGGTTTCGTCCGTAGCCTGCTAATGCTCCTATTTTCTGGCACCTTGTTGTGGGTAACCAAGTCTCTCCTGCTTTGTGGCAGACTCCGGTAAATACGTTAAGGTGACCTTAAACTAGAGCAGTCCATTACCTTTGGAATGAAGCGGCGATTCTGTAACATCCATTTTCTCATTAAACCAATTCTATACACTAGCGTGATGTGCTCAAAAGACAAACTCAGAAGTAGGAAATTCTTTCTTGAAATTGTCTCTAAAACATGCCAGAAAAGAATCCTCTGAGCACCGCATGTCCAGATCCTGACGTCCCGAGCGGTTAGCTGATCACTGCAGGTCCAGCCCCTGAATTCACCAGAATTCAGCTATTTATTGCAGTGGCAGCTTCTGGATACACCTTTGACTCGGAATCGGATGCAAAATTTGACGTGGAATTTGGAATTTATGCCTGCCCAACAAAAGCAAAATCCAATCCAAATTCTCTTTCAAATTCAATTCAGAGCCAAATTCAACGTGAATTTTTTTTCTTCTTTTTTTTAAAATGTAGATTGTGAGCCCACGTAGGGCTCACAATGTACATTTTTTCCAGTCAGTATGTCTTTGGAGTATGGGATGGAAATCCACGCAAACATGGGGAGAACATACAAACTCCTTGCAGATGGTTTTTTGCCCTTAGCAGGAGTCGAACCAAGGACTCCAGCACTGCAAGACTGCAGTGCTAGCCACTGAGACACCGTGTGGCCCCCGATTTTCAATGTGAAAATTGTCGTTGTTCTTCGAGAAGTAGAAAAAAATCTGCTTGAAATTACTGAAGCACAATTTTTTTCTTGATAAATTCAACGTTAAAGGGATTCTACCAATAAAACATGTTTTTTTCTAATGACCACGTCAGAATAGCCTTAAGAAAGGCTATTCGTCTCCTACCTTTTGATGTGGTCTCCACCGCACCGGTCATCCAAAATACCGTTTTTCCTGGTATGTTAATGAGTGTCCGGCAGCAATGAGGGCGGGCCCTAGAGCTCATACGCCGATGGAGGTGTCCCCACTACTGCCGGAACTGGGCAATCCAGCCAAGCCTTCTTCCTGATCTTTTTTTTTTTTTTTTTTAAGGTAGAGTTGGAAGGGACCTCAAGGGCCATCGGGTCCAACCCCCTGCGAGTGCAGGTTTTCCTAAATCTGCCTCCTCCCCTTCTGTGTCCTCTTCTTTTGTCGTCATGGGTGACGCATGCGCAGTCGGCTCTGGCAGCGAGACCCTGTTAGAGCTGACTGTGCATACTAGCCGGCGGCCATATTTGCGAGGCCGCAATTGCGCGCATGCGCAGTACACTCCACAAAGTATTTGCCGAACAGAGTGTACTGTGCATGCTCGGTAAGGTCTGTACAGCCCTCCGATGCGCGAGTGAGCTCATCCAGGCATCAGAGGGCTGTACGGACCTTACTGAGCATGCGCAGTACACTCTGTTCAGCAAATACTTCGCGGAGCGTACTGCGCATGCGCGCAATTGCGGCCTCGCAAATATGGCTGGTTTGCGCAGTCGGCTCTAACAGGGTCTTTCTGCAGAGCCGACTGCACATGCATCACCCATGACGATGAAAGAAGAGGACACAGAAGGGGAGGAGGCAGATCAGGAAGAAGGCGTTGCTGGATTGCCCAGTTCCGGCAGCAGTGGGGACGCCTCCATCGGCGTATGAGCGCTGGGGCCCGCCCTCATTGCTGCCGGACACTCATTAGCATACTGGGAAAAAACGGTTTTTGGGATGACCGGCGCGGCGGAGACTACATAAAAAGGTAGGAGACAAATAGTTTTTCTTAAGGCTAAAAACATGTTTTAATGGTAGAATCCCTTTAACGTCTTACATGTGAACTTAGGGGGTTTCACTCTTGTGCCGAGTGTCCACCCGGATTCCATCCTCAGCCCCGAGAAACTTGGACAAAGTTGGACATGCAGGACTTTGTGTCCAGCGAAGAAATATGGTTTGCCCATGGAGAGGCTGCAGGTGGACACCGGTGGTTACCTTTAAGTGTATGGGTTTTAAAGGTGACCACCGGGAAGCCATCCCCTGTTCAGAGTCTTGGGAATTACGAATAGAAACACGTTGGAGTGATATGGGGTGGACACCGGGTACAAGTGTGAGTGCCCCCTTACCCTTATTCATCAGGGGAGTCTCATCACACCGGATGGCCAAGTTGGGTAGGAATGCAGGTTCTCTTTAAGGCAGTCAACCGGGTTGCCCACGAATTGTGTATTTTTGCAAAGTACCGTTGTCCAAGAAGTAAACCATTTACGTAATGCACGCAGGTTATTCTCTCCATTCTCCTTGGATCTTTAACCCCGCCACCGAAGTTGTTGTCATTAGCGGAACCGTCTAACTTCTCTTTCAGCTTAATCGTAACGTGTCGAATAATTACAGAACAAATGTCCCAGCTCAGAATCATGTTCTCCACAGGTTCCTCACGTCCCCGAAGACCAAACTCTTTCATGTAGCTCCCTTATCTATCCTTTCACCAATATATTATCCAATCAGCCATTTATGTGCCCGGATCTAATTAGTCTAAGAACATAAAAAAAACACGTAAGGGAGGGAATAGGTAATTATCGGGAATAGAAGGAAGCTGAGCATGACAGATAACGTCGTGTCGGCGCAAAGCCAAGAGACCAGGAGACTAGAGACACATTACTAGTAGCATCCCTAATGAAGAAGTCATAATAATGTAATAATAGGAAAAAATTCTAATAGTGATAATAATAAGCCGAGACGTGGCAGATTTAATGAGGATAATTCTAAGTGGATTGCACAAACTAAAGAAACTTTTTCTTCTCGACTGGAATCATCTTGGGAGGTTTTGATGGTTGAATTGTCATTTCGTGCTCCGCGGGTATTATTTGGTAATGGCTTATTCACATTAACGTAACTAAAGAGATTCATGGAACCGGTCTCTAGTCCCACTATACATCCTTTGAGAAGTAGTAGTTTTGGGAAACATGGTGGCTCAGTGGTTAGCACTGTTGCAGGCAACATCTACATGGAGTGTCTACGGTCTCCATGTGTTTGTATCCTATGGGTACTCTGGTTTCCTCCCAGATACCAAAAATATTCCAATAGGTAAATTGGTTTACTGTCAACAACTGTTCCCCTATGGGTGTTGGGGAGGGGTAGCTATATGGTAGCCACTAACTCCCCTACTCCAAATCAAAATCAAATCAACTCAAACAGGCTTTATTGGCACGTCCAAATAGATATTTGGCATTGCCAAAGCTAGTAAAGTGTGTGTGGGGAGGGGAGTGGGGTGGCTGATTTGGGGTATAACAGTCCATGGAGTCTCATCTTCCTCTTAGTTGGTGACCGCTATATGGGTAGGTAGGGTGGGGTGGGTGGTTTGGGGTATAACAGTCCGTGGAGTCTCATCTTCCTCTTAGTTGGTGGCCGCTATATGGGGAGTTGGGGTGGGGGGGGGGGGTTGGGGGTATAACAGTCCGTGGAGTCTCATCTTCCTCTTGTTTGGTGACAGCTGGACACGTATTGGGCAGCGATCTCCACAGTGGCCTCTTCTTCTCCCAGTAGGATGTAGAGTTTCCTCTTCTCGTCTGCAGATATGAAGTCTGGGATGTGGGCAGAGAGTCTTTGGTAGTAGACGGCCCTCACAGCTGAGTATTTGGTGCAGTGTAGCAGGAAGTGGGTCTCGTCTTCTAGGGCCCCCTGGTCACAGTGCTGGCACAGTCTGTTCTCCCATGGCTTGTACGTCTGCCTGTATCGCCCCGTCTCTATCTCTAGGTTGTGGGCGCTCAGTCTGTACCGGCTCAGGGTCTGTCTGTGTTTGGGGTGGCGTATTCTCTCCAGGTAGGTGGCCATGGTGTAGTCTCTTTGCAATGACTGGTACATGGTGAGTTTCTTGGAGTCGCTGTGCTTTAAAATCTCGTGAGAAACCTACCTAAAGGATGGTTATATACATCACTGTCCATACTTACCCTTACTGGCACCAGATTAGCAATGCCGGAGTAAAAACATGATTATGAGATATTCTATCACGAGACGTTTATCCTGCAGATGTCGCTCTCCAAGTGGTTCTGATATGAATTCCAACCTCACAATATTGTATTCAATTTGTATGAAAATTGGAAAAATTGGGGTTCTTTAACTAGATTCAAGCAAAGGAAGGAGTGGACACAACTGCAACTTTAGGATTCACAAAGGGAGAGGTCAAACCCCAGAAGATATAAGGGGGTGGGCCTTGTCCTTCTCCCTTATATAGAAGAACTGTGAGAGTCCAAATTAAGGATTTATTTGTATTGTATGGATGTTGTTGACAGTACATTGTGCGGTACTATTAAGCAAAGGCGGTGCATGGGCCCCAGAGATCAGGTGGGCCCCCCACTGACCACTTACCGACCAGCACCCATTGGGTTATTTTATTAGGTAACCCTCATTATATATAATCACATAAATCCCTCGTCTATTGTGACTTTTGCACATGTACACAGTCTTCTAAACTGTAACATCTTTTCATTACCTTACAACATTTGAAGGTGGGAAAGTCATACACAAAATCCCTTTTTTATATATCAGGTTTCACCCTTATAGGGTTCCTATCATGCAAACAATTTTTTTGTCTTATTAACACGTTGGAATAGCCTTCGGAAAGGCTAATCTTCTCCTACCTTTCGTTGTCTTCTCCGCGCTGCCGTTCCGTAGGAATCCCGGTTCTTGTCAGTATGCAAATTAGTTCTCTCACAGCACTGGGGGCGGGCCTCAGCGCTCAAACAGCACTGGAGGCGTCCCCAATGCTGCCAGAGAACTCTCTCCAGCACCATCTCCATCTTCGTCAGGAACTTCCTCTTCTACTGGCGCAGGTCTCAGACTTCTAGGCCTCGGGCTTCGGACAGAGCAGACTGCACATGCCCACAGGCTACGAGAAAATGCCCGCTTACAATACTGGTGCTGTTTGAGCGCTGAGGCCCGCCCCCAGTGCTTCGAGAGAACTAATTTGCATACTGACAAGAATCGGGATTCCTACAGAACGGCGGCGCGGAGAAGACAACGAAGGGTAGGAGACATATAGCCTTTCTTAAGGCTGTTCTGATGTGTTACTAAGAAAAAGGAATGTAAACTGAGACTGCTTGTGTACAGAGAATGGACCAGAATTGCTCAGATAAGAAGTAAAGACAGGAGTGATACTTAAAGACACAGATACTTTTCTATAGTGAAGTATATTGTAACGTTTGTTCCCTTCACCTGTATTGTGGATTTATGGGGACATTTTTTTATTTACCCTTTAATAACGTGTCTGAAGATAAATGACTTATTTGTGCTGTCTCTGCATATTCCAGATCGCCTTCCTGTGATAGATACATCTGATATACAGTGACCAGTTATACACGTTCTCTTCTATTAGCGGATCCTGTTATTTAGGAATAGACTTGAGATATTGAGTAGGAAACAGATTAATTACTGTAGAGAATCCTCCGACAGCCTCTGCATGCTAAACCGCGATCTGTATCCATAGAATACGAGTCAGCCATACTGTGCGTCCATATCAGCGCTACACTATATCCCCTAGTTCAGGTTACAATATGGAGGTGGATATTGTGTTCTTACTCTAAGGGGTTTCCCATGAATATAATCAAATGTCAATCTGTAGAAAATTAGAAGTTAGATATTTTTGTAAATATAAATAATTGAAAAAAATTGCAGTTTTTCCCTAATCGTCCATTGGTCACCAATGGATATGATCATACAGTAACTTTCTATGGTCAGAATCCCAGCCATGAGTTCCTCTTTTACTTTTCGATCTCACTCTTAGCCACTAGTGTTGACTACTGTCCCGTTGGAAAACACCTTTAGGCCCCACATTGCCGAAACGCAGCTTTTTTTGTTGCAAATTTGTTGAGCCAAAGCCAAGGATGGCTATAAATGGAAATATATAGGAAGTTCTTACACGTCGACCTTCTGCTCAATCCACTCAGCGGTCTTTTCCCCATTGTGTAGGGCCTTGGCCTAAAGGATCTACCTACTACCCATCAGTTCATTGACTGAGACCTCATGGCAATGTGAACTTTTTGAGATCTGTTCACGTGGTGTGATTTTGCATGGTGCCTATGATTGCTGTAGTGTTGGACCTTTGGGGTGGTTTGGCCCGGAGCCTGAGGGTTTAGACTGACAGCAACGGCAGTGTTGGGTTGCAATTGGGCACATGGGCGGTAGTGGGGGTGGTCACCATGCAATGCTGCACCAAGTGCCGTGAATTGGCTAGTAGGCTTATATACCTTGATCAAAATATATGCTAAGAACTAAAGATGGATGATTTGTACCTATAGTACCGTAAAGGCTTTGAATACATGTCCATTTGTACCTTTGAAATGTTGATGAATCCCCGAGATGTGTAAAGAGTAATTTTATCTCATATATAAATAAAGTTCACAGAGCCCAGGGGCATTGACTTCAATCCCCGAGCACAGCCACGTCATCACTACACATGCCTATCCAGTCTTTTGGTGCAGCCCCCAGGCAGTAGAAGATCAGCATCATCCAGCATGATGTCCGTGAGCGCCGGTGAAATCTTGCGCATGCTCAGTCCATGATTTGTCCGAGTGCACTGCGCATGCATCGCCTGCAAATTCCAACCTCACACTGAAGCCTCGTCTTCTTCCCGATGTAGAGCAGAACTTGAAGGCAGAACATGTGCAGTAGACACGTCCTGGACTAGAGCGCATGCACAGGATTTTTGGCAATGCTCACTGACATAATGCGATCTTCTACTGTTCAGGGGACCAAACAAGAAGACTGGATAGGCAAGTGTAGTGACGTGGCTGTGCTCGTGTATTGAAGACAATGTTCCATGTGCTTCATAAGATTGCTTTTTACGTGTTAATCCCGGGGGCTCATCAACATTTCAAAGGTATGGTTGGGCTTGTATTCATAATCTATACAGTATTATACCAAAGGTTTACTGTGGCTGGGGGTCGTGATTGACTCCATTGACACCAGTCCATTGAGTAGTTGACTGCCATGACTCTGTAGCTGGTCTCATTATTTCTCTGCAGTGGCCACTACAGGAGAGATGTAGTATTACATGCTGACCATTCAAAAAAATCTTCTGATCCGAATCGGACCAAGAACAAGAACTTTGTTTTATCCATCATCACTCAAGGATACAACAGTGAGGGCGGAGTAGCCATATCTATAAGACATTGCCATCACGAGACAACCATTCTGCAAAGTCAATCAAAGTCATACGTCTTTATATACAACACAAAAGACTATTTTCACATGTTACATCAATGAAATGTGCTATTGCAATGGCTTAATACCCCCAAGGTAAAAGAATGTAATTTCCTTTGCTACATTGAGATGGTTATTTGTTGTGTATTATGCCGAGCAGCTTCTATTCGCTTTGCCTGTGTATATTCATATCTATTATTTTTTCATTCCTCTTCTTATTTCATTACCTAGACAAGATTTTCTGTTTTCATGGATTGTACAATAGCGAAAGCTCTGAATAACAATTTCTACAATATATTATTGTGTTTATACTTTACAGACTCAAACATTTTCTTTTACATTTTAGATTTTCGGAGACGTCATTGCTAAATTAACATTATTAGGGCATCGATGAGAACCTTGAGCAAAGCCCCATCTAGTAGGTTCACCGCTATGAAGAACACGAGTAGAACTATCTCAAAGAACAATTAGAACAATTTTTTTTTAGGTTTGGTAAGTTTCCTCCACTGATAAGATCCAGGTGAGTGTGTCATGGTGACACACTTGGTCCACGAAGAAGACCAAGTGTGGGGGCCGAGTATATCATGGAATACAGTTGGATGTCATCCGGGTGCATTCCATGATACAGTCACATCTATGATCCGTTCCAGTAACCCATAGCCGAATAGGACATATTCTATAATCATCCGTTATAGGAATGGAATGTATCCGGAAGCCCCATAGACGTGATCATTCTACTGCAATCCAACTTGGACGCACACTCCGTCATGTGCAAGGACCCTTAGATTCACAATAAAATGATAGAGAGGTAGATATTAGGGCTAACGCCCATGAACGTATGTGCCATCTGATGATCCACCAAGGGGCCATCCAACTGTCCATTCCATAACGATGAGCATATCGTGGAATGCACTTGGATGACACTCAAGAGCTGCCTCCCAAAAAGGACAATCTGTGGACCATTTTTTAAAAATTTGAAAAAATTTGACAATACAGTGTGCTATTAAACAGGTTGTTGGGAACCATTGACTTCCATCCAAGTTGCTGCAAAGGAGGGGTATAACAAGTCCACCGTGGTTTGGTTTATGACCCCTCAGATCGCTATACGACCAAGATGTCTGCTTTGTTCAATGTTGTATGTCCAGGTGGTTAGGAGAACAATGACAAACTGGAATGACAGCAAGAGGTGTGCTGAGGTGACTTCTCCATGGGCGGATCATCTTATTTGAAGAATGACGCATAGTGATCCATTCTGTATGACAAGTGAAATTGGACGTCATATCCCAAGCCTAGAGCGTCAAACAATGTCACCACAGTCTATCAGACATGACATTGGGCTATGAGACAGACGTCCACCTACAGTTGATCCATTGACGTTCAGTTTTTAGTTTGTCCAAGATGAATCCCAAATTGTTCAGTTTCATTAAAAAACGAACAATTTTGGATATTCGGGTTGAATCTGATTCACCAACCACTTTTAATAGCCTCACTGACGCAATTTCAGGGTTTGAGGTGCTCAAAAAAAAGTAAAAAGATTTCCTGTTGCTCCACAACTAAATGTTGCTCTGATTTCATACAGATAGTACAAATCCAACATTAAAAATTTGGCAGCATGCTCTATTGGATGGTAAAAGGAAGAATGGCTTCTAGAGAATAACTATGTCTGTGGGGTCTGTTGGAAACCACAGAGATAGAGTTGAGCCGATCTTGAGATTTCCGGATCAATTTTAAAATCATATTTCTGATAATTTTTCAGCCGATCCCGATCTTGAAATTTGCTCGATCACCGATCGGAATTCGATCTTTTCCGATCCCTCAACCCTAGTCAATGCTTCTCTATGAGAAAAGTCAATTTTAGGGTTTAGCCGATTTTGAGATTTCAAAATCCAATTTCCGTTCATTTTGCTGCAGATCCCAATCGCAAAATTTGCTCAATTGCTGATCGGGATCTGATCTTTTCCGATCCCGATCACTCAACCCTACACAGAGGCCATACAAACCCGTGCTATAGGAGCCACATTGTTAGGATTGGGTCCCGCAGGTTACTATCAAAGCGCACAGCGCCACTTGCGGGTCAGTCTAACCATCCAGCTTTCACCTTACTGAGCATGCTCAGACGAATTGGAGCTGCTTACAATCTAAGTGCCATTTCTCCCCTACTGAGCATGAGCAGTGAGGTCATCACCTCCGCCCCTATTGGGCGGAGACTTCCCTTTAAATAGTGTGAGCCGACGCTCGCCGGGTGCTCACACTTCCACTAAAATTTCCTCTAAGTCCACGGAGTGAATAACAGTAGTAGTAGTAGTAGGGATAGGCTCCAGTACTCAGGCAGGTTGTCAGACTAGGCCTCTGTGTGGGGTTCCTCTGCTTCTCCTGGGTGCTGTTAGGTAGGACCTGTAACCCCTGAATCATTAGATCTACACCAGGGCTAGGAGCGGTAGACGCCGTTCCAGCTTGTAGATCTGCGACAGGTATGGTCTCTGAGATAGCCTATGTGTACTGTCTGACTTCATGTATGGCTCCTAGCTGTGTGCCGGAGCATGGGTGTTTGATGGCTCCAAGCTGTGTGCAAGACCATGCAAACTCCCTGGGGACTCCAAGCTGTGTGCAGGAGAATGTTCTAAACTTCCGTGGTGGCCCCTAGCTGTCGCAGGGGTAAGTGTGTTTGCTGGCCTGGGGTGAGTGTTAACCGTTGGCAGCCCTGTGTGTTTCACTTGTACTGGTGCACCTGGCCAGTGAGCTAAACTGGCAGGACTTTAGTTGCACCTTGATCACATGGAGTGTTGCACAGTACACACTGTTCACATTGAGTTCAGGCTGCAGTGTCTTGCAGTAGTTCACATTTAGTTCAGGCTGCAGTGTCTTGCAGTAGTTCACATTTAGTCCAGGCTGTAGTGTCTTGCAGTAGTTCACATTTAGTCCAGGCTGCAGTGTCTTGCAGTAGTTCACATTTAGTCCAGGCTGCAGTGTCTTGCAGTAGTTCACATTGAGTCCACGCTGCAGTGTTTTTGCAGTAGTTCACATTAAGTTCAGACATACAGCCGCCCACCATTGGGCCTGTGGACCTCGCTGTAGTGTTCTACAGCTAAGAGGTTCTGTAGTTTAAAAAAAAATTATTTATATATATACACAGAACCGTAACACACATAAGCCCTGTGTACTGCGTATAGATTCTTCGCCATGTTTTACCTTTACAGTTTTGTTTATGTACCTTGCAAAATTTGTCAAATTGAATTTTTGGCACATTTTTTGTAGAGGTCATGCTTATGACAGATACTTAAGATAGTAAATGCCGTAAATTCTTCTGCTAAGACTGATGCCACATTTACCTTTCATATCACTTGTCCGTATCTGAGATATTTCCTGGCTGATCCCACAATACCATGCGTGCATTCACTTGCGAGAGTACTTAAATCTGTCCATCATGCGATGCCGCTGACAATCTTCAACGCTTATCACTAAAGTTAATCTCTCCAAAATTATCCTCATCTCTGCCCGTCAATCACATCACAATACTTCTAGAGAAACTCAAAAATAGCAACACTTATTTTTTGTGGGATCAAAGCCTGGAATTTGTGTATTGGCATTGATCACGGGAAATTGTAGCTTGCTATAGAAAGTAATGTTCTTCTTGTTGTGTTGTTGCAGGGTTCAACGGGAATTGTTTGTGTTTTGAATGAAAGAATAGCACAGCATGCAGCACCATTATACATCAATGGGTTCCAATGGTCACCATTGGGACCGATCGTAAAATTAATCTTGTACATTGTCTACCTGTCTACTTGTTAATGGGTTCCAATGGTCACCATTGGGATTCAACATAAAATTAATCTTGTACATTGTCTACCTGTCTACTGTCTGCCTGTCAATTGGTTCCGATGGTCACCGTTTGGACCCATTGTAAGATAAATCTTGTACATTGTCTATCTGTCCATTTTCTACCAGTCAATGCGTTCCAATGGTCATCATTGGGACCCATCATAAAATCAGTCTTGTTCATTGTCTACCTGTCCACTGTCTACTTGTCAGTGGGTTCCAATATTACTGATGGGATCCATCGTCAAATTAATCCTGTGCATTGTCTACCTGCCACTGTCTACCTGTCAATGTGTTCCAATGGTCACCGTTGGGACCCATCGTAAAATTAATCTTGTATATTGTCTACCTGTCCACTGTCTACCTGTCGATGGGTTCAAATGGTCATTGTTGGGACCGATCTTAAAATTAATCTTATACATTGTCTACCTGTCCAATGTCTACCTGTCAATGGGTTCAAATGGTCACTGTTGGGACCGATCTTAAAATTAATCTTGTACATTGTCCATCTGTCCACTGTCTACCTGTCAATGGGTTTCAATGGTCACCATTGGGACCCATCATAAAATTAATCTTGTACATTGTCCATCTGTCCACTGTCTACCTGTCAATGGGTTCCAATGGTCACCAGCGTAAAATTAATCTTGCACATTGTCTACCTGTCCACTGTCTACCTGTCAATGGGTTTCAATGATCACCATTGGGACTCATCGTAAAATTAATCTTCTACATTGTCTACCTGTCTACTGTCTACTTGTCGATGGGTTCCGATAGTACCGATGAGATCCATCGTAAAAATAATCCTGTGCATTGTCTACCTGTCCACTGGTCCAAGATGTCCCTTCCATTTACCAAACATTCCCCATTGTATAAACTGGATTCCTTACCAAAAGGAGACCTATCAGGTCAATATGGGACACAAAATTACCCATAGATCTAATGGACCAGAATTTAGAGTTCCATATAGAACTAGAAAAAAAATCCTTTATACTTGCCTTATGAGTTGCATCAACTTATCTCTGGTGCTCCTGGCACCTGCGCAGTTCTTCATTCTAGCACATGCACACGGGACCTGACGTCTACCGATGAACAATGCCAGTGCCAGGGGTATAAGAGTGGGGTAAGTATAAATGTTTTTTATTTGTACCAAATTATGTTTGCTCTGTTGTACAGGTTGGTATGATTAGTACGGCAATGCTAAATTTATATAGTTTTTCTAACGGTTTAATACCTTAAAAAAAAAATCCCAAACTTTCAAAAACAAATCTTTAGTTTTCAGTTGTTCCTTGGGCTGGTGTGTAAAGACTCTCATACGAGAATCTTATAGACTAGTACTGAGGAAAAGGGTGAGATAGAAAACTTAGCTGCAGAAGCATGTTTCTTTCTCACAGGACTCCGCCTCCCTTCTCCATAGACTTCTACGGGCAGTTATGATTTGATACTTCAATGATCCGACAGTCCGTCTTGGCAGTCCAAGACAGATTGAACAGAAATGACAAAGTTGGAAGGGCTGGCAAGTGGAGAAAGAATCACTTTCTCTAATAAGATATGCACCTAATTTCTTATGTCCACTTGTTCAATTGATTTATCCAAAATTTGCTGAGAAGATAGTGACTAGAGATGAGCGAGTAGTTAAATATTCGATATTCGATATTCGTTTCGAGTAGCCCTCAATATTTGACTACTCGAATCGAATATAGAATCCTATTATACTCTATGGGGGAAAGTCAAAGCGGCCATTTTCTTGTAGCACGGGCATGCGCAGTCGGCTCTGCCCAGGCCCGATGTCTGGCAGAGTGAATTCAGAGCCAGAAGACGCCGCGGGGACGCTGCACGGAGAAGACTTCTAAAGGTAGGAGAAGAACCAACGTTGATTGGCCGACTGTATAGCATTCGGCCAATCAATGCTGGTTCTGCATCAAATTTTTCCATTCGAATAGCGAGTGGTACTCGATCGAGTACGAGTATTTCGAATACCGTAGTATTCGATCCAATACCTACTCGATCGAATACTACTCGCTCATCTCTAATAGTGACCACTTATGGGACACCATGAAAGTAGTCATCATTGTAGCTGTAGAAAGATGGAATAACACATGGATGCCAAAGGGCGAAGAATAAACCAGGAATCATTTCCACCAAAGGGGATACATAATTGTTGAATCTTATAGAACATGACCTCAATTGACCTCTCTATATGGAAAACAGCTATCGGTGCTCTCCTGCCTCAAGAAATCCGTAAATGTCAAGTCAAAAAATCCTCACAAAGAATGGAGAAAATATTCTTTTGCAACTGTACGCATAAGGGTCTCGAGGGACAGAAGGGAAAAATCCAGTAAGGCCCCATAATACCGACTCAAGCGCAGTCACTTTCTGCTTCTATGCGGTGTATTCTACCCTATAATGCTTGTAGGGGGGAGATTGCATCATATAACATGGGATATTCTATTAGGAATTCTAAAGAAAAATATTTGGCTTCTTCTACTTTGATCACCGTAATACGGACCCTCCTCTACTCTTTCACTTTCATATGGTGACATCATCGAGGAAGGGATGACGTCATCGAAACACACAAATAGCTTAAGACATCATTTCATCGAATACTCCAAACTAGTGATATCCCGAATGAGGTCCATTTCAAATTTTTCAAAAATTTTTGGGTTGTACCAAACCTCTCACAAATCCAGGAAAAGTCTCAATTCTCACGAATACAACAACATTTAGGCAAATACACCTATTCTGGAGTCTGTAAGAGCGTGAAACAGCCCTTGTGTAGTGAATGTGCCTATTTCTGTAAATAAGTTTTGTTTTTTCAGAATCTGTCACTGTTGCAAGACCACAAGACAAAGGGAAAAGGCTGTATGCCCCTGGAGTACTGGCGTGGAGACCCTGTTCAGGGGGGGAGGGCTCAGAAGGAGGAGAGTGTGTGTGCAGCAGCCATTTTGGGCAGTGTGTGCTTTGATCTGAAGTAGAAGGAAGGACTGCAGTGGCCTTGCATAGGGAAGACCCTTGGAGGGCTGGGGCTACAGCAAGTGGAGCTGAAGTAGATACTTCCTGAGATTATCCAGGTAAAAAATATGCAAATCTATTCTCTAGGATGTAATTAGGAGAACAGTGCGCTCTTTGCATATTTTTTACCCAGAATCCCTAGCAGAGCAGGAATGACTTGTAAGTCTCCGTATGCCTATGTAGGCAAACATTCTCCCTGATGTGTACGATTATCCCCTGACCCTGAGATTATCCAGACACCATCCCAAGGAGAAGATTGCTGTCAGAGACTTGACTTAGAAGTGACACTGTTGGAGAGACCGCATGCTGTCTGAGGAGACCCTCTTCCAAATGTTGCAAACAAAGGGTAAAAGGTACCTAACAGAAGTAACCGTGCACACATCACACTGCAAATTTGGCGCCAAATTGTTTGGGACTGAGTAAGAGCCTATAGTTAGATAGTTAGGCATCACCAGGATCACAGGCTGCACTAGTGGTGAATTATCTACCTATCTTGTAGCAAAGACTGTGACACACTCACTCAATTGTTCCTGTGTTATTAGGGTAATAGAAGGTAATAGGCGGCTGTGTAGGCGCAGTCTGCAGATAGGTAAAAACTTGGAGTATATTGAGGGCCACATTAGTGGGCACCACGCTGTACAATACCAGGGTCTCCAGCTTCCAGGCTGAGTGAATGTAAATATCAGGGAGTGTTCATTTGGGTAAACTGAGTAAAATCTTGTCTTTGCTAAATTGAGTTGGACTCACTTCCTTTGTTCATGACTTCGCTGTATCCTGGGGAGCCCACCCCGGTACACGGCTCACAACTCTTCCACGGCATCCTCCAGTGCTCTGGTCCTCCTGGGCTGATGATTGGTGAGGAAGATGGCAGACAACCTGGGAAGAAGACCGGGGTGATGGAGGAAGCCATAGAGGAGCCCAGGAAAAGAATTTTTTAGCAGAATGTGGTCCTTGAATGGTCCATGATCGCTAGTGTGACCGCAGCCTTAATGAGAAACACCTTTCTTGGCCTATATCCTGGGGCCACAAGACCCATTTCTGGCTAGTATGGGTATTGAGTGAGAGGCTTCCCTTTCCGCCATCCATGAGCGTGTTTTACTAGGGTCTTGAACCATGGTTGTTGCTTTAGAGGGTTGGCTGTAACTTACATATAGGATAGATCATCAATATGTGATCAGCGGGAGTTCGACATCTGGGACCTGCGCTGATCAACTTTCTGAAGACGACAACTGTTACACCCTCTTTCCTGTACTGATGATGTCACAGTCATTGGTTACATGGTACAGCAGTAGCTCAGTCCCAAGCAAGTGAATGGAGCTAAGCTGCAATACCAAGCACGTCCCCTAACATACTGAGATACATATGGCGTTGTGCTTGGTATTCAGTGTAGAGGCCACATTTCTCAACTGAACACTGAGTCCTCTTCAACCAGCTGATTATTGGGGTTCCCATGTGTCTGACACCCACAATCACATGTTGATGCCCTGTCCTAAGGATAAGTCACTAATATGTAAGCCATGAAAAATCCCTTTAATAACAGAAGTTAATGGAGTGTGTGGCATGTCCTATACCACATTATCGCCATATCTGGCAGAAATTCACCGACATCTCAGACCATATCATTGACTGATCTCCACTAATCCAATGCTTTTGATTTCTCACCCAGCGATGATGCTCTAAGGGCCTGAAATAAAAGCTTTGCTTTTCTTGTGTTGTACAGTGCACAGGCCAGTTTTATGATGTTACGCGGGGACATCTTCTGATATCTCTATTATTTACCTGGGCACTGTCGGTATAGTGAGCGCCCAGGGAGCGGAGAACTTCTATTATCTGTGTTTATCTTTTGGCTAGACTACGGAAAGTCATAGAACAATAGCTTTATGTGCCGGCTGTTATGGAGGACCTCACATGATGTTCTTCTACTATGCTTAAAGGGAATATGGCAGGACGATTTGGCCCTCGAAACCACTTGCAAGCCCTTAGGAATCGGCATGGTTATACCGCCAAAGCTTCACACTCACTTTTCCGCTGTACTCCTTGTGTTGGCACAATTCTTCACTTCAGCTAGAGGAATACCCCTCGTCTTCAGTGCGCATGCGCCATGCTTCCGGCACTTGTGTAGTTAACGTTCTCAGCATCACTCAAGAATGCGCAGGAGCCAAGAACACCAAAGAGGAGTCCGATGAGACTTACCAAAGTCATCTCTTGGTAAGTATGAAGGTTTATTTTTTTAATTTCGGGCATGGATGGATTAAAACAGGGGAATTTTGGACACTAAACCTCCGGTGGGTGACTTAGAGTATGTTCACATGGCTGGTATTTCATCCACAGTCTAGCTATGAAAGGATGCTGATGCTGGGCATTGGCATCCTGTTATGGATGATCAGGCCCAAACCCACGGCAAGATTAAGGCTGGGTTAACACGGGGATTTTTGGACCGGAGTTTGACGTGGAGGCCGCCTCAGAATCTGGTCCAAAAAAGAGCTAGCCGTGACTGGATGCCGGTGCAGTGCATCGGCATCCAGTCACGGCATTCCGCTCCGGATTAGGCCCAAATGAATGGGCCTAGTCAGGAGGGAGGTGTCGAGCAGCACAAAAACGCTAGCGGAAAAAGAAGTGAACAGCTCCCATTGAAGTCAATGGGCACAGCCATGTCCATAGGCCAATAGACTGGAACCGACTCATTGAGATCTAAGGGAGAGTTTTCTAGGTGTGCTCCATTCCTTACTTCCATTGCCAAGATATCAATTGCTGCTCAACTCTTTGGAGGAATGGTAAGGATTAGAGATGAGTGAACAGTAAAATGTCCCAGGTTCGATATTCGTTTTGAGTAGCCCCTCAATATTCGACTACTCGAAACGAATATCGAACCCTATTATAGTCTATGGGGGGAAAATGCCGTTTCAGAGGTAGGTAACATTCGAGCAAATTATACTTACCAAGTCCATGAGTGAGGGTCGGGCTGGATCCTCCGAGAAGTCTTCTCCGTGCAGCGTCCCCGCGGCGTCTTCCGGCTCTTCATTCACTCTGTCAGGCATCGGGCCTGGGCAGAGCCGACTGCGCATGCCCGCACTACAAGCGGACATGCGCAGTCGGCTCTGCCCAGGCCCAATGCCTGGCAGAGTGAATGAAGAGCCGGAAGACGCCGCGGGGAAGCTGCACGGAGAAGACTTCTAAAGGTAGGAGAAGAACCAGCGTTGATTGGCCGACTGTATAGCATTCGGCCAATCAATGCTGGTTCTGCATCGAACTTTTACATTCAAACAGCGAGTGGTACTCGATCGAGTACGAGTATTTCGAATACCGTGCAGATGTCTGCGGCCATACTCTCCCGACCAACTATGCCCATTCATTTGGGCCTAATCCGGAGCGGAGTGCTGTGATTGGATGCAGGTGCACTGATACCGCGTGAACCTGGTCTAAAGAGCTCATACGCGTGTTCGCAAACCAGTAATATCTCGGCAACAGAGGTAGTGAGGAGGAACCCCATTTGATTCAGGTGACCATATCCTATCATCTACAGAGATGGGTTGATCTACTGGATTTGGTGACACTCCCTTTAAGAGAGTATTGTTTATAAGACGTCTTGCTGGAATTGAAGAAAGTGTTTCCGATACCGAGCCACGAACAAGAAAGAAAAATAAGCAAACCAGTTAAAAAAAAAACCTGAAGTTGTATACAGATAATGATTCCTCTCCAAGGAAATTACTTCTTCTCCGACGCGGCTTCCCATGTAGAATGAAAGAGAGAAATCAATTCATGGTCAATTAGGCTTTTATTTGTGTATTGATTGACCTTGCTCATTGTTGAGGTGCAGTTCAATGGTGGGAGAACATTGCCCTCAGGTATTGCCACAATCATATTTGGAACGCGAATAGTGTGGCAGGACCGATTGAACTTTCATTTCCTTACAACCCCCAAGATGGGAAAATAAATGCCTGCCTCCGGTAAATAACTAAGAAATCTATTGAATGTGGAGTAAGTTGTGTTCCAACATCTGCATTTCATTAAAAACGTTTTATGCACATTAAACAGTAGCTACAAATTGTAGCTTTCAGGGCGTCACAAATGACTTGTGCGAAAGTAAAGAATGTGAAATAAAGGAACAAAAATAACAATAACAACTTGACTTTTTTTTGGAGAATGTGACTATGTCATTAAGGGGATTTGCATCGGAATAGCTGCAATTACCTCACTACGACTTTTTCTACTCTTGGGTCAAAACCTGCAAACCATTTCCAGTTCTTGGACAAGAGACTTGAATGTTAAATGTAGGAGAGGAGATGGGGTTATTTTGGAATCAGTTGACACCTACAGCCAGGGTTATTTCCTGCTCTATCAACATCTACGGCCAGCTGGAGAAGACCAGTGATGGTTGTGGCTGGTTCTTGATCTATCAACATCTATAGCCAACTGGCATAGTCCAATGATAGGTGGATTGGGTGACTTCCGGATATATTGATATCTACAGCCAATTGGCAAAGACCAGTGATAGGTGGATTGGGTTACTTCTTGATCTATTTACCTCTATTGCCATGTAGCAAAGACTTGTGATAGGTGGTTGTGGTTACTTCCCGATCTATTGACATCTACAGTCAACTGGCAAAGAGTAGAGATAGGTGGATTGGGTTACTTCCCGATACATTGACGTCCACAGCCAACTGGCATAGTTCCATGATAGGTGGATTGGGTTACTTCCTGATCTATTGACATCTACAGCCAACTAGAGAAGCCTGATGATAGGTGGATGGGGTGACTTCCCAATCTATTGACATCTACAGTCAACTGGCAAAGACTTGTGATAGGTGGATTGGGTTACTTCCCGCTATACTGACATCTACAGCCATCTGGGGAAGACCAGTGATAGGTGGATGGGGTTACTTCCCGATCTATTGACATCTACAGTCAACTGGCAAAGATTAGAGATAGGTGGATGGGGTTACTTCCTGATCTATTGACATCTACAGTCAACTGGCAAAGAGTAGAGATAGGTGGATTTGGTTACTCCCCGATACATTGACATCTACAGCCAACTGGCATAGTTCCATGATAGGTAGATTGGGTTACTTCCTGATCTATTGACATCTACAGCCAACTAGAGAAGCCTGATGATAGGTGGATGGGGTGACTTCCCAATCTATTGACATCTACAGTCAACTGGAAAAGACTTGTGATAGGTGGATTGAGTTACTTCCCACTATACTGACATCTACAGCCATCTGGGGAAGTCCAGTGATAGGTGGATGGGGTTACTTCCCGATCTATTGACATCTACAGTCAACTGGCAAAGACTAGAGATAGGTGGATTGGGTTACTTCCTGATACATTGACATCTACAGCCAACTAGAGAAGCCTGATGATAGGTGGTTGGGGTGACTTCCCAATCTATTGACATCTACAGTCAACTGGAAAAGACCAGTGATAGATGGATTGGGTTTCTTCCTGATCTATTGACATTTACAGTCAACTGGGGAAGCCAGGTGATAGGTGGATTGAGTTATTTCCCAATCCATTGACATCTATGGTCAACTGGCAAAGACCATTGATAGGTGGACGAGGTTACTTACTGATCTATCGTTATTTACAGCCAACTGGTAAACTCCATTGATAGCTGGAAGGGGTTATTTCCTGATCTATCAACATCTACAACCAACTAGAGAAGCCCAGTGATAGGTGGATTGGGTTTCTTCCCAATCTATCATCATCTATAGTCAACTGGCATAGTCCAATGATAGGTGAATGGGGTTTCTTCCCGATTTACGAACATCTACAGCCAACTGGGGAAGTCTAGTGATCGGTGGATGGGGTTACTTCCCGATCTATTGATATCTACAGACAACTGGCAAAGAGCGGTGATAGGTGGATGGGGTTACTATCGACATCAAGTGAAAGTGGGTCATCCATGACTTCTGGTCTGGATACAGAAGTGTTCTTCACCTTCTTCTGGTCTTCTCTTTATGGTGGTTCCTTTGGTCCTACATAGAGATGAGCGAACAGTGTTCTATCGAACTCATGTTCGATCGGATATTAGGCTGTTCGGCATGTTCGAATCGAATCGAACACCACGTGGTAAAGTGCGCCATTACTCGATTCCCCTCCCACCTTCCCTGGCGCCTTTTTTGCTCCAATAACAGCGCAGGGGAGGTGGGACAGGAACTACGACACCGGTGACGTTGAAAAAAGTAGGCAAAACCCATTGGCTGCCGAAAACATGTGACCTCTAATTTAAAAGAACAGCGACGCCCAGCTACGCGTCATTCTGAGCTTGCAATTCACCGGGGACGGAGGTTTCCGTCCAGTTAGCTAGGGCTTAGATTCTGGGTAGGCAGGGACAGGCTAGGATAGGAAGGAGAAGACAACCAACAGCTCTTATAAGAGCTAAATTCCAGGGAGAAGCTTGTCAGTGTAACGTGGCACTGACGGGCTCAATCGCCGCAACCCAGCTTTCCCAGGATCCTGAATGGAATACACTGACAGTGTATTCCCGTATACCCGATATATACCCCCGATACCCGTTCCAACGGTGTGCCCCACCACCTTCACCCCAGAAATACACTGCAAGTCCCCTAGCAATAGAATTGGGGCTATATACACCCACTATTTTTGCTACTGCCATATAGTGCCATTGTCTGACTGGGAATTCAAAGAATATATTGTGGTTACGTGCACCCACAATTTTTGCTACTGGTATATAGTGCCATTGTCTGACTGGGAATTCAAAGAATATATTGGGGTTATAAATACCCTCATTTTTTGCTACTGCTATATAGTGCCAGTTTCTGACTGGTAATTCAAAGAATATATTGGGGTTATAAATACTCTCATTTCTTGCTACTGGTATATAGTGCCATTGTCTGACTGGGAATTCAAAGAATATATTGGGGTTACAAATACCCTCATTTCTTGCTACTGCCATATAGTGCCAGTTTCTGACTGGTAATTCAAAGAATATATTGGGGTTACGTGCACCCACAATTTTTGCTACTGGTATATAGTGCCATTGTCTCACTGGGAATTCAAAGAATATATTGGGGTTACAAATACCCTCATTTCTTGCTACTGGTATATAGTGCCATTGTCTGACTGGGAATTCAAAGAATATATTGGGGTTACAAATACCCTCATTTCTTGCTACTGGTATATAGTGCCATTGTCTGACTGGGAATTCAAAGAATATATTGGGGTTACAAATACCCTCATTTCTTGCTACTGGTATATAGTGCCATTGTCTGACTGGGAATTAAAAGAATATATTGAGGTTACAAATACCCTCAATTCTTGCTACTGCCATATAGTGCCAGTTTCTGACTGGTAATTCAAAGAATATATTGGGGTTACGTGCACCCACAATTTTTGCTACTGGTATATAGTGCCATTGTCTCACTGGGAATTCAAAGAATATATTGGGGTTACAAATACCCTCATTTCTTGCTACTGGTATATAGTGCCATTGTCTGACTGGGAATTCAAAGAATATATTGGGGTTACAAATACCCTCATTTCTTGCTACTGGTATATAGTGCCATTGTCTGACTGGGAATTCAAAGAATATATTGGGGTTATAAATACCCTCATTTCTTGCTACTGGTATATAGTGCCATTGTCTGACTGGGAATTCAAAGAATATATTGGGGTTATAAATACCCTCATTTCTTGCTACTGGTATATAGTGCCATTGTCTGACTGGGAATTCAAAGAATATATTGGGGTTACAAATACCCTCATTTCTTGCTACTGGTAGATAGTGCCATTGTCTGACTGGGAATTCAAAGAATATATTGGGGTTATAAATACCCTCATTTCTTGCTACTGGTATATAGTGCCATTGTCTGACTGGGAATTCAAAGAATATATTGGGGTTACAAATACCCTCATTTCTTCCTACTGCCATATAGTGCCAGTTTCTGACTGGTAATTCAAAGAATATATTGGGGTTATAAATACCCTCATTTCTTGCTACTGGTATATAGTGCCATTGTCTGACTGGGAATTCAAAGAATATATTGGGGTTACAAATACCCTCATTTCTTCCTACTGCCATATAGTGCCAGTTTCTGACTGGTAATTCAAAGAATATATTGGGGTTACGTGCACCCACAATTTTTGCTACTGGTATACAGTGCCATTGTCTGACTGGGAATTCAAAGAATATATTGGGGTTACAAATACCCTCATTTCTTGCTACTGCCATATAGTGCCAGTTTCTGACTGGTAATTCAAAGAATATATTGGGGTTACGTGCACCCACAATTTTTACTACTGGTATACAGTGCCAGTTTCTGACTGGTAATTCAAAGAATATATTGGGGTTATAAATACCCTCATTTCTTGCTACTGGTATATAGTGCCATTGTCTGACTGGGAATTCAAAGAATATATCGGGGTTACAAATACCCTCATTTCTTGCTACTGCCATATAGTGCCAGTTTCTGACTGGTAATTCAAAGAATATATTGGGGTTATAAATACCCTCATTTCTTGCTACTGGTATATAGTGCTATTGTCTGACTGGGAATTCAAAGAATATATCGGGGTTATAAATACCCTCATTTCTTGCTACTGGTATATAGTGCCATTGTCTGACTGGGAATTCAAAGAATATATTGGGGTTACAAATACCCTCATTTCTTGCTACTGCCATATAGTGCCAGTTTCTGACTGGTAATTCAAAGAATATATTGGGGTTACGTGCACCCACAATTTTTGCTACTGGTATATAGTGCCATTGTCTGACTGGGAATTCAAAGAATATATTGGGGTTATAAATACCCTCATTTCTTGCTACTGGTATATAGTGCCATTGTCTGACTGGGAATTCAAAGAATATATTGGGGTTATAAATACCCTCATTTCTTGCTACTGGTATACAGTGCCATTGTCTGACTGGGAATTCAAAGAATATATTGGGGTTACAAATACCCTCATTTCTTGCTACTGCCATATAGTGCCAGTTTCTGACTGGTAATTCAAAGAATATATTGGGGTTACGTGCACCCACAATTTTTGCTACTGGTATATAGTGCCATTGTCTGACTGGGAATTCAAAGAATATATTGGAGTTACAAATACCCTCATTTCTTGCTACTGGTATATAGTGCCATTGTCTGACTGGGAATTCAAAGAATATATTGGGGTTACAAATACCCTCATTTCTTGCTACTGGTATATAGTGCCATTGTCTGACTGGGAATTCAAAGAATATATTGGGGTTATAAATACCCTCATTTCTTGCTACTGCCATATAGTGCCAGTTTCTGACTGGTAATTCAAAGAATATATTGGGGTTACGTGCACCCATAATTTTTGCTACTGGTATATAGTGCCATTGTCTGACTGGGAATTCAAAGAATATATTGGGGTTACAAATACCCTCATTTCTTGCTACTGGTATATAGTGCCATTGTCTGACTGGGAATTCAAAGAATATAT
Organism: Leptodactylus fuscus; assembly: GCF_031893055.1. Classification (NCBI taxonomy): domain Eukaryota; kingdom Metazoa; phylum Chordata; class Amphibia; order Anura; family Leptodactylidae; genus Leptodactylus; species Leptodactylus fuscus. The sequence goes on from NC_134266.1 coordinate 264,312,107, forward strand.
TGGGGTTACAAATACCCTCATTTCTTGCTACTGGTATATAGTGGCATTGTCTGACTGGGAATTCAAAGAATATATTGGGGTTATAAATACCCTCATTTCTTGCTACTGCCATATAGTGCCAGTTTCTGACTGGTAATTCAAAGAATATATTGGGGTTATAAATACCCTCATTTCTTGCTACTGGTATATCGTGCCATTGTCTGACTGGGAATTCAAAGAATATATTGGGGTTACGTGCACCCACAATTTTTGCTACTGGTATATAGTGCCAATTTCTAACTGGGAATTCAAAATGCGCAAGGCTCCCGGAAAGGGACGTGGACAAGGCCGTGGGCGAGGTCGGGGGAATGGTTCTGGGGAGCAAGGTAGCAGTGAAGCCACAGGGCGTCCCGTGCCTACTCCTGTGGGGCAGCAAGCATTGCGCCACTCCACAGTGCCAGGGTTGCTTGCCACATTAACTAAACTGCAGGGTACAAACCTTAGTAGGCCCGAGAACCAGGAACAGGTCTTGCAATGGCTGTCAGAGAACGCTTACAGCACATTGTCCAGCAGCCAGTCAGACTCTGCCTCCTCTCCTCCTATTACCCAACAGTCTTGTCTTCCTTCCTCCCAAAATTCCGAAGCTTTACAGAACAATAACCCCAACTGTCCCTGCTCCCCAGAGCTGTTCTCCGCTCCTTTCATTGTCCCTCAACCTGCCTCTCCACGTCACGATTCCACGAACCTAACAGAGGAGCATCTGTGTCCAGATGCTCAAACACTAGAGTCTCCTCCATCTCCGTTCGATTTGGTGGTGGATGACCAGCAACCCACCCTCATCGACGATGATGTGACGCAGTTGCCGTCAGGGCATCCAGTTGACCGGCGCATTGTGCGGGAGGAGGAGATGAGACAGGAGTTGGAAGAGGAAGTGGTGGATGATGAGGACACTGACCCGACCTGGACAGGGGGGATGTCAAGCGGGGAAAGTAGTGTGGATGTTGAGGCAGGTGCAGCACCAAAAAGGGTAGCTAGAGGCAGAGGCAGAGGTCAGCAGCTTAGGCGAAGCCAGGCCACACCCGGAATCTCCCAAGATGTTCCAGTTCGTACCCAGCCCCGAAAAACTCCCACCTCGAGGGCACGTTTCTCGAAGGTGTGGAGTTTTTTCAAGGAATGCGCCGAGGACAGATATAGTGTTGTCTGCACAATTTGCCTCTCGAAATTGATTAGGGGCTCTGAGAAGAGCAACCTGTCCACCACTTCAATGCGCCGTCATTTGGAATCCAAGCACTGGAATCAGTGGCAGGCAGCAAAGGCAGGACAAAGGCCGCCTGCCGTTCACGCCACTGCCACTGCCTCTGCCACTGCCTCTGCCTCTGCCACTGCCACTGCTGACTGTGCTGGCGATGCACTCCAGAGGACGAGCCAGGACACCACTTCATCTGCCTCCGCCACTTTGTTGACTTCTCCCTCATCCTCCCCTGTTCCTGTCTTATCTCCTTCTCCTGCACCATCAAAGGCACCATCAGGCGCTTCTTTACAACAACCCACCATCTCTCAGACATTGGAGCGGCGGCAGAAATACACTGCTAACCACCCACACGCGCAAGCCTTGAACGCCAACATCGCTAAACTGCTGGCCCAGGAGATGTTGGCGTTCCGGCTTGTTGAAACTCCCACCTTCCTGGACCTGATGGCAACTGCAGCACCTCGCTATGCCGTCCCTAGCCGTCACTACTTCTCCCGGTGTGCCGTCCCCGCCTTGCACCAGCACGTGTCACTCAACATCAGGCGGGCCCTTAGTTCCGCGCTTTGCACAAAGGTCCACTTGACCACCGACGCGTGGACAAGTGCATGCGGACAGGGACGCTACATTTCACTGACGGCACACTGGGTGAATGTAGTTGAGGCTGGGACTGCTTCCCAAACTGGCCCGGTGTACCTCGTCTCCCCGCCTAACATTCCTGGCAGGGACACGAGAAGAACACCCCCCTCCTCCTCCTCCTCTACCGCCTCCTCCTCCGCCACCGCCTCCTCCTCCGCCACCGCCTCCTCCTCCGCTGTTAGATTGACCCCAGCTACGAGTTGGAAACGTTGCAGCACTGGCGTTGGTAGACGTCAGCAGGCTGTGCTGAAGCTGATCAGCTTGGGGGACAGACAGCACACTGCCTCCGAGGTGAGGGATGCCCTCCTCGATGAGACGGCAATATGGTTTGAGCCGCTGCACCTGGGCCCAGGCATGGTCGTTTGTGATAACGGCCGGAACCTGGTAGCAGCTCTGGAGCTTGCCGGACTCCAACATGTTCCATGCCTGGCCCACGTCTTCAACCTAGTGGTGCAACGTTTCCTAAAGAGCTACCCCAATGTTCCAGAGCTACTGGTGAAAGTGCGGCGCATGTGCGCCCACTTTCGCAAGTCGACAGTAGCCGCTGCTAGCTTAAAATCTCTCCAGCAACGCCTGCATGTGCCACAACACCGGCTTTTGTGCGACGTCCCCACACGCTGGAACTCAACGTTTCAGATGTTGAATAGAGTGGTTGAGCAGCAGAGACCTTTGATGGAATACCAGCTACAAAACCCTAGGGTGCCACAAAGTCAGCTGCCTCAGTTTCACATCCATGAGTGGCCATGGATGAGAGACCTTTGTGACATCCTACGGGTCTTTGAGGAGTCCACAAGGAGGGTGAGCTCTGAGGATGCGATGGTGAGCCTTACAATCCCGCTCTTGTGTGTTCTGAGAGAATCCCTGATTGACATCAGGGATAACTCAGATCACACAGAGGAGTTAGGGATAGCATCCGATCCGTCACAGCTGGAGAGTAGGTCCACACATCTGTCCGCTTCACTGCGTTTAATGGAGGAGAAGGAGGAGGAGGAGGAGGAAGAAGAGTTGTCCGATGATGTGATGGTGATACAGGAGGCTTCCGGGCAACTTCGAATCGTCCCATTGTTGCAGCGCGGATGGGTAGACATGGAGGATGAGGAGGAAATGGAGATTGAACTTTCCGGTGGGGCCAGAGGAGTCATGCCAACTAACACTGTGGCAGACATGGCTGAGTTCATGTTGGGGTGCTTTACAACCGACAAGCGTATTGTCAAAATCATGGAGGACAACCAGTACTGGATCTTTGCTATCCTTGAACCCCGGTATAAAAACAACATCTCGTCTTTTATTCCGGTAGAGGGGAGGGCCAATCGCATCAATGCTTGCCACAGGCAATTGGTGCAGAATATGATGGAGATGTTTCCAGCATGTGACGTTGGCGGCAGGGAGGGCAGTTCCTCCAGTAGGCAACCAAGTTCTCACCGGTCCACACAAACGAGGGGCACACTGTCTAAGGTCTGGGACACCTTGATGGCACCCCCTCGCCAAAGTGCCGCCACGGAGGGTCCTAGTGTCACCAGGCGTGAGAAGTATAGGCGCATGTTGCGGGAATACCTTTCCGACCACAGCCCTGTCCTCTCCGACCCCTCTGCGCCCTACACGTATTGGGTGTCGAAGTTGGACCTGTGGCTTGAACTTGCCCTATATGCCTTGGAGGTGCTGTCCTGTCCTGCCGCCAGCGTCCTATCTGAGAGGGTGTTCAGTGCAGCCGGTGGCATCATCACTGACAAGCGCACCCGTCTGTCAGCTGAGAGTGCCGACCGGCTCACTTTGATAAAAATGAACCACCACTGGATAGAGCCTTCATTTTTGTGCCCATCTGTGTAAAGCACCCCAACATGAAACTCCATGTCTGTACTCAACCTCTCCAATTCCTCCGCATCCTCATACTCATCCACCATAAGCGTTGCACAATTCTGCTAATACTAGGCTCCCTCCACCCTGATTTCCCCCAACTCTGCTGGTTAGAGGCTCCCTCCACCCTGCTTTCCCACAACTCTGCTGGTTAGAGGCTCCCTCCACCCTGATTTCCACCAACTCTGCTGGTTAGAGGCTCCCTCCACCCTGCTTTCCCACAACTCTGCTGGTTAGAGGCTCCCTCCACCCTGATTTCCACCAACTCTGCTGGTTAAAGGCTCCCTCCACCATGAATTGGTCCAAACTGGGCTGTTTAGCGGCTCCCTCCACCATGAATTGGTCCAAACTGGGGTTTTTAGAGGCTCTCTCCACCATGAATTGGTCCAAACTGGGCTGTTTAGAGGCTCCCTCCACCATGAATTGGTCCAAACTGGGGTTTTTAGAGGCTCCCTTCACCATGAATTGGTCCAAACTGGGCTGGTTAGAGGCTCCCTCCACCATGAATTTGCCCAAACTGGGCTGTTTAGAGGCTCCCTCCACCATGAATTTGCCCAAACTGGGCTGTTTAGAGGCTCCCTCCACCATGAATTTGCCCAAACTGGCCTGTTTAGAGGCTCCCTCCACCATGAATTGGTCCAAACTGGGGTTTTTAGAGGCTCTCTCCACCATGAATTGGTCCAAACTGGGCTGTTTAGAGGCTCCCTCCATCATGAATTGGTCCAAACTGGGGTTTTTAGAGGCTCCCTCCACCATGAATTGGTCCAAACTGGGCTGGTTAGAGGCTCCCTCCACCATGAATTTGCCCAAACTGGGCTGTTTAGAGGCTCCCTCCACCATGAATTGGTCCAAACTGGGGTTTTTAGAGGCTCCCTCCACCATGAATTGGTCCAAACTGGGCTGCTTAGAGGCTCCCTCCACCATGAATTGGTCCAAACTGGGGTTTTTAGAGGCTCCCTCCACCATGAATTGGTCCAAACTGGGGTTTTTAGAGGCTCCCTCCACCATGAATTTGCCCAAACTGGGCTGTTTAGAGGCTCCCTCCACCATGAATTTGCCCAAACTGAGCTGTTTAGAGGCTCCCTCCACCATGAATTGGTCCAAACTGGGGTTTTTAGAGGCTCCCTCCACAATGAATTGGTCCAAACTGGGGTTTTTTAGAGGCTCCCTCCACCATGAATTTGCCCAAACTGGGCTGTTTAGATGCTCCCTCCATCATGAATTGGTCCAAACTGGGGTTTTTAGAGGCTCCCTCCACCATGAATTGGTCCAAACTGGGGTTTTTAGAGGCTCCCTCCACCATGAATTGGTCCAAACTGGGGTTTTTAGAGGCTCCCTCCACCATGAATTTGCCCAAACTGGGCTGTTTAGAGGCTCCCTCCACCATGAATTTGCCCAAACTGGGCTGTTTAGAGGCTCCCTCCACCATGAATTGGTCCAAACTGGGGTTTTTAGAGGCTCCCTCCACCATGAATTGGTCCAAACTGGGGGTTTTTAGAGGCTCCCTCCACCATGAATTTGCCCAAACTGTTCTGTTTAGAGGCTCCCTCCACCATGAATTGGTCCAAACTGGGGTTTTTAGAGGCTCCCTCCACCATGAATTGGTCCAAACTGGGCTGTTTAGAGGCTCCCTCCACCATGAATTTGCCCAAACTGAGCTGTTTAGAGGCTCCCTCCACCATGAATTGGTCCAAACTGGGGTTTTTAGAGGCTCCCTCCACCATGAATTGGTCCAAACTGGGCTGTTTAGAGGCTCCCTCCACCATGAATTGGTCCAAACTGGGGTTTTTAGAGGCTCCCTTCACCATGAATTGGTCCAAACTGGGCTGGTTAGAGGCTCCCTCCACCATGAATTTGCCCAAACTGGGCTGTTTAGAGGCTCCCTCCACCATGAATTTGCCCAAACTGGGCTGTTTAGAGGCTCCCTCCACCATGAATTTGCCCAAACTGGCCTGTTTAGAGGCTCCCTCCACCATGAATTGGTCCAAACTGGGGTTTTTAGAGGCTCTCTCCACCATGAATTGGTCCAAACTGGGCTGTTTAGAGGCTCCCTCCATCATGAATTGGTCCAAACTGGGGTTTTTAGAGGCTCCCTCCACCATGAATTGGTCCAAACTGGGCTGGTTAGAGGCTCCCTCCACCATGAATTTGCCCAAACTGGGCTGTTTAGAGGCTCCCTTCACCATGAATTGGTCCAAACTGGGGTTTTTAGAGGCTCCCTCCACCATGAATTGGTCCAAACTGGGCTGTTTAGAGGCTCCCTCCACCATGAATTGGTCCAAACTGGGGTTTTTAGAGGCTCCCTCCACCATGAATTGGTCCAAACTGGGGTTTTTAGAGGCTCCCTCCACCATGAATTTGCCCAAACTGGGCTGTTTAGAGGCTCCCTCCACCATGAATTTGCCCAAACTGAGCTGTTTAGAGGCTCCCTCCACCATGAATTGGTCCAAACTGGGGTTTTTAGAGGCTCCCTCCACAATGAATTGGTCCAAACTGGGGGTTTTTAGAGGCTCCCTCCACCATGAATTTGCCCAAACTGGGCTGTTTAGAGGCTCCCTCCATCATGAATTGGTCCAAACTGGGGTTTTTAGAGGCTCCCTCCACCATGAATTGGTCCAAACTGGGGTTTTTAGAGGCTCCCTCCACCATGAATTGGTCCAAACTGGGGTTTTTAGAGGCTCCCTCCACCATGAATTTGCCCAAACTGGGCTGTTTAGAGGCTCCCTCCACCATGAATTTGCCCAAACTGGGCTGTTTAGAGGCTCCCTCCACCATGAATTGGTCCAAACTGGGGTTTTTAGAGGCTCCTTCCACCATGAATTGGTCCAAACTGGGGGTTTTTAGAGGCTCCCTCCACCATGAATTTGCCCAAACTGTTCTGTTTAGAGGCTCCCTCCACCATGAATTGGTCCAAACTGGGGTTTTTAGAGGCTCCCTCCACCATGAATTGGTCCAAACTGGGCTGTTTAGAGGCTCCCTCCACCATGAATTTGCCCAAACTGAGCTGTTTAGAGGCTCCCTCCACCATGAATTGGTCCAAACTGGGGTTTTTAGAGGCTCCCTCCACCATGAATTGGTCCAAACTGGGGTTTTTAGAGGCTCCCTCCACCATGAATTGGTCCAAACTGGGGTTTTTAGAGGCTCCCTTCACCATGAATTGGTCCAAACTGGGCTGGTTAGAGGCTCCCTCCACCATGAATTTGCCCAAACTGGGCTGTTTAGAGGCTCCCTCCACCATGAATTTGCCCAAACTGGGCTGTTTAGAGGCTCCCTCCACCATGAATTTGCCCAAACTGGCCTGTTTAGAGGCTCCCTCCACCATGAATTGGTCCAAACTGGGGTTTTTAGAGGCTCTCTCCACCATGAATTGGTCCAAACTGGGCTGTTTAGAGGCTCCCTCCATCATGAATTGGTCCAAACTGGGGTTTTTAGAGGCTCCCTCCACCATGAATTGGTCCAAACTGGGCTGGTTAGAGGCTCCCTCCACCATGAATTTGCCCAAACTGGGCTGTTTAGAGGCTCCCTCCACCATGAATTGGTCCAAACTGGGGTTTTTAGAGGCTCCCTCCACCATGAATTGGTCCAAACTGGGCTGTTTAGAGGCTCCCTCCACCATGAATTGGTCCAAACTGGGGTTTTTAGAGGCTCCCTCCACCATGAATTGGTCCAAACTGGGGTTTTTAGAGGCTCCCTCCACCATGAATTTGCCCAAACTGGGCTGTTTAGAGGCTCCCTCCACCATGAATTTGCCCAAACTGAGCTGTTTAGAGGCTCCCTTCACCATGAATTGGTCCAAACTGGGGTTTTTAGAGGCTCCCTCCACAATGAATTGGTCCAAACTGGGGGTTTTTAGAGGCTCCCTCCACCATGAATTTGCCCAAACTGGGCTGTTTAGAGTCTCCCTCCATCATGAATTGGTCCAAACTGGGGTTTTTAGAGGCACCCTCCACCATGAATTGGTCCAAACTGGGGTTTTTAGAGGCTCCCTCCACCATGAATTGGTCCAAACTGGGGTTTTTAGAGGCTCCCTCCACCATGAATTTGCCCAAACTGGGCTGTTTAGAGGCTCCCTCCACCATGAATTTGCCCAAACTGGGCTGTTTAGAGGCTCCCTCCACCATGAATTGGTCCAAACTGGGGTTTTTAGAGGCTCCCTCCACCATGAATTGGTCCAAACTGGGGGTTTTTAGAGGCTCCCTCCAGCATGAATTTGCCCAAACTGTTCTGTTTAGAGGCTCCCTCCACCATGAATTGGTCCAAACTGAGGTTTTTAGAGGCTCCCTCCACCATGAATTGGTCCAAACTGGGCTGTTTAGAGGCTCCCTCCACCATGAATTTGCCCAAACTGAGCTGTTTAGAGGCTCCCTCCACCATGAATTGGTCCAAACTGGGGTTTTTAGAGGCTCCCTCCACCATGAATTGGTCCAAACTGGGGGTTTTTAGAGGCTCCCTCCACCATGAATTGGTCCAAACTGGGGTTTTTAGAGGCTCCCTCCACCATGAATTTGCCCAAACTGGGCTGTTTAGAGCCTCCCTCCACCATGAATTTGCCCAAACTGGGCTGTTTAGAGGCTCCCTCCATCATGAATTGGTCCAAACTGGGGTTTTTAGAGGCTCCCTCCACCATGAATTGGTCCAAACTGGGGTTTTTAGAGGCTCCCTCCACCATGAATTGGTCCAAACTGGGGTTTTTAGAGGCTCCCTCCACCATGAATTTGCCCAAACTGGGCTGTTTAGAGGCTCCCTCCACCATGAATTTGCCCAAACTGGGCTGTTTAGAGGCTCCCTCCACCATGAATTTGCCCAAACTGGGCTGTTTAGAGGCTCCCTCCACCATGAATTGGTCTAAACTGGGGTTTTTAGAGGCTCCCTCCACCATGAATTTGCCCAAACTGGGCTGTTTAGAGGCTCCCTCCATCATGAATTGGTCCAAACTGGGGTTTTTAGAGGCTCCCTCCATCATGAATTGGTCCAAACTGGGCTGTTTAGAGGCTCCCTCCACCATGAATTGGTCCAAACTGGGGTTTTTAGAGGCTCCCTCCACCATGAATTGGTCCAAACTGGGGGTTTTTAGAGGCTCCCTCCACCATGAATTTGCCCAAACTGGGCTGTTTAGAGGCTCCCTCCACCATGAATTTGCCCAAACTGAGCTGTTTAGAGGCTCCCTCCACCATGAATTGGTCCAAACTGGGGTTTTTAGAGGCTCCCTCCACAATGAATTGGTCCAAACTGGGGTTTTTTAGAGGCTCCCTCCAGCATGAATTTGCCCAAACTGGGCTGTTTAGATGCTCCCTCCATCATGAATTGGTCCAAACTGGGGTTTTTAGAGGCTCCCTCCACCATGAATTGGTCCAAACTGGGGTTTTTAGAGGCTCCCTCCACCATGAATTGGTCCAAACTGGGGTTTTTAGAGGCTCCCTCCACCATGAATTTGCCCAAACTGGGCTGTTTAGAGGCTCCCTCCA